>NW_020126832.1:0-210984 GCF_002994745.2 Rosa chinensis | reverse complement strand
CGAGCATGTACCACAATTAAGTGCATTAACAAATGAAATCTCCACAGAATGGACAAGATTCTTTTAATTGGAACTGGATTGGACCACATTGTTAAATTTTAGAAACAAACCCAACCCACACTATGCTTCGGGTCAATTTTTCAAGTTTTTTGGCCCAGCCCTAGCTAATGTTGGTCCAATAATATTTCTCTCTATTATCCGTTCAGCACTCTTTTTTTGCAAGAAAAAAAAAAAAAAAAAAAACAAAGCTAACAGGCAAAAAGGCTAATGGGCTAATAATATTTTGGTCCGGGAAGTCAAAATTTGACAAAAGGCAGAACTTGGCGCATACTCCAGGCCCTTTATATCCCTCAAGCCCTCAAGCCCTCAAGCCGTAACCTGTAAACCCTAAACCCTGCACTCCCCCCTTTCGGGCCGATAATTTTGGTCCCATTCGCCGTCCTCTACCTCCCTGAAACTCCATTTTCCATCTTCAAGCAGCGTTGCTCGTCAATTTCGGCAGTCCTATCTCAGGTATGCTGTGGTTCTCCAATTGTTTGTTTTCATTTTCCGATCCATTGGGTTTCTCTTTTCGTTGTTCGTGTTTTGATGTGGGGATCTGGCTAGATTTGGTGTTCTGCTTTAGAAGAAAGAAATCATTGTGGAGAACTGGCTAGAACTGAGAACTGAGAACAAGGTTTTCATTTCTTGTATTGTTCAATTGCTATAGAAGTTTTGTAAAAGCATGACTCTCAAGTCAAGACCGCTAATTTCTTTACCTAGTGGTCTCTCTGTACATGCCGTAGATTCGGTTTGAAATTGCTAGCTAATACATAAGTTGAATATATATAGTTAGAAGTCCATAGATGTTTAATGCGAGCAGGCTGAAAATGAAACATTGCGTATGGTTATTTTTCGGGGAATATGTGTATTTGTTGTGATGATTTTTTTGAAGTGATTTGGGGAGAGTTGGGGTCGTACATTGTTTACATGAATTATGGACCTGGATTGAGGAGATTTTCTACTTGAGAATCAGATTGTTTGACTTGAGAATCAAATTGTCATTCTCATTGTTATTTTTTTGGTTTCTTTTGGATAAATTTGTCTATCTTACTGTCTTGTGGCAAGTTACTTGTCAGCGCAGGAGATAACTTTCTTTTCTCTTTTTGCCTATTAAATCAAATGACATTTTCTTTGCCTTTTTAGAAGATTGTATGAACATATAATTTCTTTACAAAGGGTAGAGATTCATGAATATAGAAACCGGCTATTTTTTCTTTGTACAAATAGTCTTCTTCAATTATACTCAGTAGGTGTTCACTTTGTTTCATGTCGTTAGTGCTCAGTGAGGGCTTCTTTCTTCCTCTTCATATTAATCTGGATAATGAAGGGATAGCTGAGTTGCCTGAAGTAGACAGTATTTTCCCTCTTTTTTTTTGTTCCACTTGTGTCTTTGTCTTTTTGGGAATCACCGTAAAGCAGCAGCCAAACATAAGCCATGAACAAAAAATATAGTTTTGTACACACTGTAACAAATCCAACACTTTTGGCATGACACTTTACTTAATAAGTCTCCATCTTTTCTTCAGTTCCATACTTTTGTTCTGATAACTGCTTTCTGGTTAAAATATTTGAGATTTTTTAGTTATGGCTTGCCTTCTAACGGTTATTGGGTTGAGTAATATGAACTGCTCCCTCCTGTTGAGCTCTGTCCAGATTCAACTAATCCTGTCTAGGTTGCAGCTTCACTTTCTGCTTAAAATATGCTGTTTATTGAATGAGTAATATATTTAGTTGTGGTATTTTTTTGTTTTATTACATTTTTTTTTCTCTTTAAATGTTATCAGGAAGGAGAACTATGAATTTCAAGAACGTTAAGGTTCCTAAGGTTCCAGGAGGTGGTGCAGCTTCTGCCTTGATTAAGGTGGGAATCATTGGTGGGCTTGGCTTGTATGGAGTTGCCAACAGTCTATACAACGTCGAGGGAGGCATCGAGCCATTGTTTTCAACCGTATCATTGGTGTCAAAGACAAGGTTATTCTTCTGAAAATTTTTAACTCAACTTTTCCAATTGGATGTACATTATATATATGGTTTTTTTTTCCTTGGAAATGATAAATCATATGATTTTGCTGTATGACCTTATTTTTTGTGTATCCATAATTTATCGCTATACGACAACCATGTTGTCTATTCCTCTTGCTCAGTTCAAGTTATCTGTATTTCAACCATTGATGAATTGTATTTTATTTAATAGTTTTAAAGCATGTATTTCTTCTGGAGGTTCTTCTTCCATCCTAACAACTAGGTAGAGAACTACTGTCATGATGCATGGGGATTCAATATGTGATTTGAAACTTACCATACCTTTTCATTCAAAAAAAAAAAAAAAAAATTTGATATGCTTTTGACTCTTTGCATTTTGCACTCTAAAATTTATATCATTTGCTTCTTGATTAATTTAGTTGGTTTCTTAAGGTTATATATTTGCAGCAAGGTAGTGCAGGGTCATTTAAATCCTTAAATGTGTTAATCTGTTATTATCAGACCTGATTCAAGGCCTTATAATATCAGTTTTGATTTTCAGTAGCTCTATTTATACCTGTTATATGTTGTGAGACGCCTTCTGCATTTGTATCCCTATCAATGGCACAGCTGAGATCCTGATATCTTATATAAAGTATTCAACAGATCAGAGAAATTGACTATGGTAATGGTATCCTCTTTTAGCAGAATATTATTTGATAAGTGGGCCTCAAACTTCCTAACAGAATTATGGTTATTGGTTAACCTCATTTATTTGCATGGTTCTCCGATGTCATGAGCTCTGAAGTTGCGTAGATAAAACTCAGGTCCTAGGATTCGAGTATTGATGTAATCAACCATTTGTCCAAGTACCAGTTTTATGTTGTTCTTCTCCAACATTAGATAAAAAGATTGTTAATGTTACTAATTTTTGAACTTCTGTTACTTGTGTTTAAAATTTTATAGTTCGTTCCTTCTTGCTTATACTTTTTTATTTATTAGAATTGAGTAAAGATGTTACATTGCATGTGTAGGTTTATCCGGAGGGGACACACCTTATCATCCCATGGTTTGAGAGGCCGGTTATTTATGATGTTCGTGCCCGACCTCATCTGGTGGAGAGCACTTCTGGCAGCCGTGATCTCCAAATGGTCAGTACAATTTGTTTTTTAATTTTCTTTTATTTTTGTTTATGTTATAAGGACTTTGACAACTTCACGGTTTGCTTTCAAATTATTTGGGCAATGTTGTAGCATATTACGGATTCAACTTTTGACAACTCTTTATCCCTATGTATCCATAATTTATCACAATCTCATGCATGATGTATTACGTGTGTGTGTGTCCTGCTATCACAATTTCATTTAGCCTTTATCTGGTTTGTAAAATGAGGATTGGCTCTATTTAATTTTTAATCTTAGCATAAGCTGTTCACCTGTAGCATTTAACACCAGCATCCAAGCCATGTCATCAAAACATGTCTTTAAATCAGCTAGTAGTCAAGTTGCTATTCATTTTGTGTTCTCTTATAATATGTTTGTGTTTTCATTGTGCTGTCAAGGTGAAAATCGGGCTTAGAGTTCTTACTCGTCCAATATCAGACCAGCTGCCTACAGTATATCGAACTCTTGGTGAGAATTATAATGAGAGAGTCCTTCCTTCCATCGTTCATGAAACTTTGAAGGCTGTTGTTGCACAGTATAATGCCAGCCAGCTCATTACTCAGAGAGAGGTAGGCGTCAAGGCTTGTTGTTTGACAGTCTAAATTTCGAGATTTAATTTAGTGTACATCAGTTAAGCCAATGGCAGTTACTGATAATCTGGATTTTGCTTTCTGCATGAATATCTATTTCCTGTTTACTCATGGAAGTTGTGCATATAATGGAGATAAAACACTAAAGGTTCCAAATCTTGCCTTAGTATTGATTGTAGTTGCTTGTTTCAGGCTGTTAGTAGGGAAATAAGGAAGATCTTGACTGAAAGGGCTACCAATTTCAACATTGCTCTGGATGATGTGTCAATTACCAGCCTTACTTTTGGGAGGGAGTTCACAGCTGCAATTGAGGCCAAACAGGTGGCTGCACAAGAAGCTGAGAGAGCTAAGTTTGTTGTGGAAAAGGCTGAGCAGGACAAGAGAAGTGCTATCATCAGAGCACAGGTGAGTTGGAAAGATTCTCAAATAGATAATATTTATTGATATTGAATTCATTTCAAGTTTACGACCATTGTGTCAATAGTATTAGTTCTAATACTGCCTGAGCAAGGTTCATGTTTAGAATTGATTGACTTTGAAGTTTATCCCAAGTTCTGTTTGGGAAGAATCCTCATATGGTACTTGAACTATTGTGGAATGCACATTTTGGTACCTAAACTTTCAAAACTACCTTGATCGTACCTAAACTATTGCTCCGTTTCTCCATATGGTACTTCCATCCAATTTGCCCTTAACTTTGCCTATGTGGCTCATTCTTATAGGATGACATTCATCTCCAAAAAATAATCATAATAATAATTAATAGGCAAAGTTAACGGCAGATTGGATGAAAGTACTATATGGAGAAACGAAGCAATAGTTCAGGTACTACGAGGATAGTTTTGAAAGTTAAGGTACCAAAATGTGCATTGGACCATAGTTCAGGTACCATTTGAGAATTTTTCCCGTTCTGTTTTGTAACAACATGGTGGTCGTTTGGATCCTTATTGCCTGTATGAGAGCCAGAAGTGCCGTCGGTTAAAGTTGCCTTTTACTTAACAAGATTTTTCATGGTGAACAGGGTGAGGCCACAAGTGCCAAGCTGATTGGTGAAGCTATTGCGAACAACCCGGCATTCATCACACTGAGGAAGATTGAAGCTGCTAGAGAAATAGCACATACCATGGCAAATTCATCAAACAAGGTTTACTTGAGTTCCGATGATCTGCTGCTGAACCTTCAGGACTTGAACTTGGACGTGAGCAAGAAGAAATAGACTGCAGGTTGAACATGTAATCATTTCATTCAGGTCGATAAATTGTGGAAATATTTGCTTTAAAAGTTGACCACTGGGGACCGTAATGGTACTGTTTTTTGTTAAACGCCAGTTGGCATGGCAAGTCGTGTCTGACGACATCTAATTCTGGCCGCTGGATGAAACTTTTAAGATGCAATCACGGTTAAGGAATATATCATCTCTTGTTTGTCACCTGCTTTCTAATTTTTAGTTTGTTTCAACTTTCAATTGGAAAAAATCTTGAAGGTGGAGAAAAAAATATATGCGGGTGTCATGGGTCTTTTTTATAATGTTGCATATGGATACTTATATAATACAATAACCTACTATAAATGTTAGGAAAAAACGGCTAAAGTTATGAACGGTCTCTCTCTGGTTTAAGAGTAAGGCTGTTAAGGTATTTGTCGAGTCATAAGATACATGGGGAAATGATTATTTTACCTAAATTTGGGGTTAATTCTCTCTCTGGCTTGAGAGTAGGGCTGTCAAGGTATTTGTCGTGTCATAAGATACCCATTTACCTAAATGACCATTTAGGATACAGGGGGAAATGACCATTTACCTAAATTTGAGGTTAATTAACCCAATTTAACCAAACACTAAGAGATTGACCACTTAAACAAAAAGTAATATTTTTAAGAGTTTTTTACTTCAACAGTGTCTGAACTCTTTGAGGACTTTTGAAATGATACTTGAACTTTCAAAGTTATCAATGTGATACCTGAACTCATTTTTTCGTATTGACGTCGTACATGCGGTCGATTTCGGTCACAGAATTGTTAACTATGACCACGTGCCCAGCACGTGAGGCATTTAATGAGTTAAAAGACTAATTTACCCTCACAAGTATATAATTTAATAGTATCTGAACTCTTCGAGGACTTTTGAAATGATACCTGAACTTTCAAAGTTATCAATGTGATACCTGAACTCATTTTTTTGTATCAACGTTGTATCTGCGGTCTATTTCCGTCACAGAACCTTAACTATGACCATGTGCCCAGCACGTGAAGCACAAAATAAGGGTAAAAATAACCTTTCCCACTTCCTTTAGTTCTTCACGTGTCCCGTCGTACCTTCAGTTCTTCTTCTCCATTTCTATTTCCTTTTTCATCTGCAAAATGCAATCAGATGGGATGACATTTCCTAGCAAAATGCAAAACCCAAAGCAAAACTTGAATCCAATTCTCTGATGGACGGACACCGCCGGGGACTTTAGCTCGTCGGAGTTCTCCAAACATAACTTGCTCAATGGCTTTGCTTCTCTGAATTTATTGCAGGCCAGAGTGGTTTAGACGGTTTCACTACTCTTGGCCTCCAGATCTGAGACTTGGAATTTACCTGAGATTTCAGACAGAGGGATCAGAGAGAGAGAGAGAGAGAGAGAATATGGCCGGCGGCAATCTAGACCTTCTTGTGAAGCTTGCCAGAGATATGACGGAGAAGGGCCACGCCATCGTGGCACTCGGCTTTCTCACCGCAACTAACATCACAACATAAGTTCATGAATTTCAAAAATAGTCCGTGTCTTTGCAATTGAATCCAAATCTGCAAAAGTGAATGAAACTGAGAGTCTCTCTCTTTCTCTCTCTGCAACTCTCTTTCTCTCTCTCAACAACGGCGAAAAGGCGAAGGATGGTGATGATGGGAGAAAACCCAAAACTGATTTTTCCGCAGCTGCGTGTCTGTGTATAACTATATCTATTTGTATATGATTTATCGAACATGGGGCAATGATCATTTCTCTGATTCCAGCTTCTAATCAATTTGTCTAAAAAAGAAGCGGCCTTTGGTTATTCGCGGCTGTAATATCAGTACTTAGTGGGAGTATCAGACGAGGTGAGGAACAATCTGAGGGTTTTACGGCGGCGGAGGTGGATGACGGGGCTGGTAGATGAGCTGCGCGTGGGGCTTCAGGCGACGATGGGGCATTGAGTGGCAAGGAGCTTGAATTTTTGCAAGGTAGCCATATCGATCTAGCTGAGTTTAATGTGGTTGTAGTCAGGTAGTGCTTGGAAAGGGTTGGGTGGTTGAGAGAGAATGTGAGATTTGATTTGCGGCCATGCCTTCCAATCGGAGGGGTCAATCAGAGGGACGAAGACGTCGAAAAAGAAAAACACCAAAGAAAAAAAGAAAGAAAGAAAGCAAAAAAATAAAAAAAAAACAATACTTTTGAGGGTAAATTAGTCTTTTAACCTCATTAAGTGCCTCACGTGCTGGGCACTGGTCATAGTTAACGGTTCTGTGACGGAAATCGACAACAGGTACGACGTTGATACAAAAAAATGAGTCCAGATATCACATTGATAACTTTGAAAGTTTAGGTATCATTTCAAAAGTTCTCGAAGAGTTCAGACACTGTTGAAGTAAAAAACTCCATGAAGAACTAAATGAAGTGGGAAATGTCATTTTTACCCTTATTTTGTGCCTCACATGCTGGGCACGTGGTCATAGTTAAAGGTTCTGTGACGGAAATCGACCGCAGGTACGATGTTGATATGAAAAAATGAGTTCAGGTATCACATTGATAACTTTGAAAGTTCAGGTATCATTTCAAAAGTCCTCGAAGAGTTCAGACACTGTTGAAGTAAAAACCCATTTTTAATCCCACTTACCCAACTCTCTGTGAGCCTGTTTTCTTCAAAATTTTAGACCATTTTGCCATTTGTAACTGTCAAAGCTGAAAATCGAAACAAAATGAGATTTAGAGAGAGAAGCTCATGATTTTAGAGAGAAAAGCTCTGCGATTTTAGAGAGAAAGAGAGAGGAGCTGTGAGATTCCTTGAGAGAGAAGCTCTGCGATTTCTAGAGAGAGAGATGTTTGCTGCGATCATCACCATGGATTGAGATCGAGCTCTTGTTCGTGGTCCTCCTTCATCACAGTTTGATTCTTTCTTCATTGATCACTAATTGTTTGATTTTAGCTCGGTTTAATATGTTTGATTTGAATTACTAGGTCTTTTTGTGTACATTGTGTTAGTTGTGAATTGCTGTATAAATTTGGAACTGATTTTGGTGAATCTGAGGTTCCTTTGAAGTTTGAATTGGTTGTGAAGTGTTTTTGTAGTTCTCTCTATATTATTAGGGGCAATAATTTGTCTATTAGGGGTAATAATGTGTCCTAATTGTTATTCAGTCTCTATAGTTGTTGTTTAGTAATCTTTTCCTTTGTGTTTAGAGCAATTTGTTACTGTTTCTGTTAATGTTTAAGATTTGAGCGGTGGCCCAAGTCTTTGTTAACGCTAATATGATGGGTGGACCTCTACTTACAACATTCTCAGAGCTTCCCCTACTTGTCAAGTAAAATACAAAGCGGCGTCAGAGGGAGACCGCAGTGGGCAGTCTTCTCTTCTCTGATGCCTAAGTTAGTCAATGTATTTATTTATGTTGACAGAATAACAGTAGGTAAGTAGTAAATGCGTAATTAATGAGAAGAGAGGAGAGAACCTTTTATAGGGGGAAGAGGCCGAGCTCTTCCATGTTTTCGATGTGGGACTGTTATGCTTCAGTTCCCAGCTTCTGGAGCTTCTGATGCTATCTTGGCGCAACGCGTCAGTGGTGATCTAGGGGTGAGCCGGGGCTTAGGCGGTAGCCTGCTTGACTGTGTTTCCGTAGGTCACACAGTTGGCGATAGTTGGTACAGCTGGCGGTTTCATGAGCGTGGCTCATTATAGCTAATTATGCTTGCAAATGCTCATGTAAGTACAGTTTCTGATGTGTTTTGGTAGTCCTGGCTACATTATATGGGGACGGGGAGCAATAATCTGTCTATTGGGGGACAATAATGTGTTTTAATTGTTATTCAGTCAATATAATAGTTGTTCAGTGATCTTTTCTTTGTGTTCAGAGACTATATTATTAGGGGCAGTAATAGCTTTGTTTTGTTATTTTTTTTGTAGGAATATGGGTGATCCTTTGGTTGTTAGGTGCATTTATTCTGGCAAAGGTTATATGATTCCTCTAAATGAATGTGTGAGCTATTTGGACTTATATGAAGACATTTTCCATAGGTTCCAGTTTTTGCCAAGTGATGTTATTGAGCTTTAGTATTCAGCTCTTGGTTGTGAAGTTTGTTTTCTTCATTCCAATCGTGATTTTCAGAAGCTGTCTTGTGGTGCTAGGGTATATAAGTTAGATTGTGTTGAGATTTCTGTTTCAAAGATTGGTGGAAGTTGCAGTGTTCAGTGGATAATTGTTCTCGATGAAGACGATTATTTGGGTGAGGCATTTAGGACTGAAGTTCACAAGTTGTATTTGTCTGATGAGTGGAGTTCATATATTCATCATGTTGGGCAGAAGTTTCATGGTGCAGCTAAGTTCCGTGAGAAGTTTAGGAAGTATGCAATTTGTTCAGTGGAGAGTTGTTCGGGGTTCCTGATGAAGACGATTATTTGGGTGAGGCATTTAGAACTGAAGTTCACAAGTTGTATTTGTATGATGAGTGGAGTTCATATATTCATCATGTTGGGCAGAAGTTTCATGGTGCAGCTATGTTCCGTGAGAAGCTTAGGAAGTATGCAATTGCAGTTGGTTTTGAGTTTGTGTTTTTGAGAAATGATTTGGACGATATCTATGCAGTTTGTTCGAATGTTGGAACCGAAGGTTATGATTGGCATCTTCACGCTCTTGCATCATTTGCCAATGGTTGCCTTTATATAAGAGAGTTGAATAATGTACACACTTGTAAATGTGTAGTTAAGACTAAAAACACAAGCTTTTGGGATCCAAGGTTGTCAAGACATGCATTGCTGCCGATGTTAGCCATAATCTTTCATTGAAGCCAAGGGAAATTATGAGTAGGTTCAAGTCAACATATATGTTTGATATTTCCTACAAGGTTGTTTTGAAAGAAAAGCAAACTCAGGAAATGATTTATGGTTTCGATGTAAATTCATTTAGCATGTTACCTTAGTATAAGGAAGCTGTTTTAGAGAGTAATCCAGACTCTTCTTTTGTGTTGGAAGTTGACTAGTCTACTAATCGTTTTAAGAGGCTTTTTGTAGCTTATGGAAGTTATGTTGAAGGCTTCAAATTCTTTTGCCGGTGTTGTATGTCGATGGCACATTTGGTAAAAGCATTTACAAGGGTCAGATTCTTTCTGCAACTGGAAGAAATGGAAATCAAGGTAACTGCATACTTTATTGCCCCCAATAATTTCTTTATTGGCCCCCAGTAATATTTGTTATTGTTTCGGTTTCTTTTCCTTTGTGTTTTCTCTTTCTTGTTTTAGTTTCTTTCATTGTTATTGTTATTATTTTGGAGCCGCACGCTCTCGTTGGCAGTGCAGCGGCACGTTGCAATATTTTTTATTGCTCCCTAATAAAAAAAATTTATTGCCCCCCCCCCAGTAGATTGACTTTTCTGTGTTCTGGTTTGTGCAGGTTTCTACCATCTAGCCATGTGTGTCTGTGATTCTAAGGCAGACGTAAATTGGACATTATTTTTTGGGTTATTATCACTAATGGTACCTAAACTTATCTTCTATTTTATCGATGGTACCTGAACTTCAATTTTGATCACAATTAGTACCCAAACTTTTCGATTTCATTTTAAATGGTACCTAAGGCCACCTTTGGTAACTATTCCAGCCAAAAAAGCCAAATCTAAAAAAAAAAAATCATCACTATATATGATTGCAACCCTTGAAATCATCAAAAATCATCACTATGATTGCCTCCCATGCCATTTTTAGTCGGAATAGTGACCGAGGTGGCTCTAGGTACCATTTAAAATGAAATCGAAAAGTTCGGGTACTAGTTGTGATCAAAATTGAAGTTCAGGTACCATCGATAAGATTGAGGTATAGTTCAGGTACATTTGTGATAATAACCCTTATTTTTTTAAGCATTTGAAGAGTTTGCTTGAACCTAAGGAAAGCCATTACATTTATTAGCGATCGGGGTAGTGGATTGTTGTTTTGATAAGGTATTTGTTGGTTATCCTCACCTGTTTTGTTACAAGCATTTGGTAATGAACCTGCCAGTAAATATAGGGGTAAAGGTAATTCTGTTTTGAGAAGAGGTTAAGAAGAAGCTTTTTAAGCTTGCATATTCCTCAACTGAGAAGGAATATCATTTCAATTTGCATTTGCTTAGAGAGAGGAGGGTGCTGAGATTATTGACCATTTTCTTGCTGAAATTCCAGTGAAAAATTGACGCCTTGCATTTTTACTAGCTGTTGTTTATGAATTATGGCTAACAGCCTAAAGGATTGTTGAATCATTTAACTCTTAGATTTCACTTGAACATTTGATGCCGATATATTGTATGTTGGATCATACCAGAATTAAACAAGTGGAGCAGATGGGTGAGAGGAGAGATGAGGCACAACGTTGGACCGCATAACTAAATCCCAAAATGGAGGATAGGTTGAAGGAGGAGATGCACAAATCCCAACATTTCAGTTCCATTACTCTAGCCCTGGTGTATATGAGGTTCGATCTGACTTTTCTTGTGAAGTTAACATTTCCAATCATTCATGTTCATGTGTGAAATGGAAAATTAATTGCTTTCCTTGTCATCATGGCCTTACTGCAATACAAGCTGCCTCTGAAAATGTTTATGATTATATTGATAAGTACTTCGTGTTAATACGTACAAGAAGAGCTATAGTTTTTCTATTCGGCTGATAACTAATGTTGATATGTTTCTTCTGAATCTGCTACTGACTTTATATTACCTCCCCCTATGAAGAGGCCACCAAGAGGCCTGGGGTGAAGCGGTTCAAGTCTAATGGAGAGGTTGAAAAGAAGCTAATTCGTTGCGGCCGTTGTGGCAAAATGGGCAGTCATAACAAGTTGAGCTGCACAGAACTCTTGTTCAACAGTAGTACATGTTTCTGGAAAGGATTGTTAGGTTTTACAGTTTTTATTGGCGGGCAATAATAGGTTTGTTGGGGGCAATAAATGTTTATGTTCAGGTTCATTGTAACATTTTTCTTTTGAGGATGATTGATATTGACTTTTATGTTGATTTCCATTGCTTTTTAAGAAATGGATTAAATTTTGAACATGATTGAGTTTGCAGTGACTGGTTATAAGAGATTTATTCGGGGGCAATAGAGATTTTATTGCCCCCAACACTACTACAAAAATTGAATCAGACGACGGCTAAAAACCGTCATCTGATATGGAGGCAAACAGTTGTATATCGAGGCGTTGTCTGATGAAGGTCGAATGTAGGGAACTGTCATGTGAAGGGCTCAACAGTATGTCGACAGCATTAGCTATTGTGTGGCTGTTCTTCTGACAACGGACAACTTTAGCAACCGTTGTGTGATTGCGATTAAAAGGTCACTTTATTTTATAACCGTTGTGTGACTTTTATTCAGATGACAGTTTTTCAAAATATCCGTTATTTGTTTTAAATTTAGACGATAGTTTTTATTTTGGGGTCATTGTGAATATTTTGCACATACGAAGTGAACCAATATAACCCGATTATGCTATACTTCTTCTTGAAATTTTAGACGTTGGGAGTATTTGATCATAGGATTAGACAATTTGAATTATATATAATTATTTCTTCGTCTTGTGGAGTTTTTAGTGAATTTAATCAGTTTATGCATTTTTTTAGTTAAATAAGTTTCATTGTTAACTCTTAAATGAGTCGTTTTGTCTAACACAACATGACCTATTTATTAAATGAGTTAAGGGGTTGGAAATGGGTAATCCGTTTAATAAATAGGTTGAATTTAGGTTTCAATTTTGACACGATTATTAAATGGATTGAGTTTGAGTTTGTATCTTGCGACACGATAAATAGCTTGACCCGACACTAACCCAACTCGACACGACCCATTGATAGCCCTACTCCCACCTGACCTTATCATCTTTTTAGAATCAATTGAATCACAGACCAAATTCCATCATATTTAACTCTTAAACATTGGCCATCTACTTCAAATACTAGCCATTGTATTATGAAAATGAATCAAACAATTTAACCCATCATTCTCATCTCTCTAACTTCAGCTTGGCCTCCTTGGGCTTGACGGCGGTGGGGGATTGGGCAAAAAGGTTGATCTGATGTTGTTTGGGGTGGCGGCTAGGGGTGGTATAGTGGTGTGCGTCCTGGGTTTAGGCTTAAATAGAGCAGGGTCATGTGATCTTGTATGGGGTTTGGGTTCTGCATTCTAAAACATCTGGTTTTCAGTTGTTGCAGTTGAAGAGCCAAAAAAAAAAAAAACGAAAGAAAAAGGTGATGAGAGAGGAAAAATATACAATATATAAAATTCTGCAAAGTTGAGGGTATTTCTATCATTTGCTTTTTTTTTTTGTTATGTGTTTGCCACGTCATCATTTCTTATGGAGTCATCAAGTGAGATTCATGGAAGTATCATGTTTATGCGAAATTTTCAATTAAGGTATAATAATGGTATTGTGGTGAGTGTGGGTATTAAATTGACCTTGGCACCAAAGTTGAAGGACTGATGGTGAGTTTTCTCAATTATAAATGTTGGAGACATCATTGAGTATGAAGTGTGTGCAAATTTGTGTATGATGTTTTTACTTCCAAGTGTAGAAGGTCAAGTTTTAGTAAGGAAAGTGTAGAGTATCGTACCCAAGGGATTGGGGGAAACTCCACCCTAGCTATAGATTACCGCAAGAAAGCCTAGAAAAAATATATGCAATCTACATTTATACAAAGTCACAACCTTAGCCATTCGGAAGCTAAAAATCATGAGGATGGTATTAACAATTATGGTAGTGAACGGCTTGATTGATTTTAATTTTTATGCAAATAAATTAAAAGTACACAAAAAATAAAGTATGCAAATAAAAATGAGATTTTGATATAAGAGAGAAATAGAGGCTTAGGCATCACACCTAGCCTTACTCATGCACACAATATAACCCAAATTTAATGTAACAACATGTTTTGATAAATTTCCCCTTAGTGCTTTGATGAAGCTACCAAGAAACCAACTAGTCATGCAATTTTAACAATCTCTTCCGAAGCAAAGTTAAATTATACAAACTTTATACCATTCAAATCTTCCGGATTATAAATTGCCTATGGTGCCATGAGCCTAAATTCTTCCGGAACCTAAACTCACAACATCATGCTTTAATTTCAAGGTAAGAAATTCAAGCAACTTAGTTCTTCCCGTAGGAATAAGCTAAGCCACCACCTATTTAGCTACACATGCTCACGGAATCAAGAGTTTATCAAGTTCATGTTTCGATTCATTAATTTCCTAAAGTATGCTTCTAGGTGATAAATCTATGAACACACTTGGGATACATTAAAGTATAGTAGCCAAAAGATTTAAAACATGCATAAACATCAAAAACATAAAGATTACATTGTTTTGTGCACAAGTTTGGCTAGGGCTAAGCCCTTGCCCAAATTCAACTACTCACAACTCATATTTACACAACTACAAGCCATAAACATCATAAATAACAAATAAAAGAGAGCAAAGAGTGGAGAACAAGTGATATACCCACGGGTTTGACTCTTTTTGGAGCCAAACCAATAGAACAAGATGTCTCTATTGTCTCCTTGATGCTATATGAGAAGAGAAATGCTTCAAAGTATAGGGATTTTGGTTTCTAGAACCCAAATCACTATACAAATCCACAAAATCTCAAGAACAAAGTAAGAACAAGGCTTGAATGTGTGAGAAACAAGAGAAGTGATTGATCAAAGTGTGTAGAAACTTCGGTTTTGGTGAAACCCAAGTGGCTACACACTCTCTCTTACACAAAATCAAAGAACTATGAACTAGCTATGAAAAACTAGAAGGAAACTATGCTAGAACTAGAGAAAAGAGAGATTTTGATGTTGCAAAGTAAGAGAGTAAATGGGTGAAAAATTTTGGGGAGAGAAAATGGGCTATTTAATGGCCAAGGAAATTCAAATCAAGGGTGGAGATCAAAAGGAATGAAGGGCTAGATGTGATTGACAAATGTGTAAGCACAAAATGTGGATCTAGTTTTTACTCCACATAGAAATGACCTAGAAAGCCCATAGATATTTTGGTGGAGGAGAAAAAGTAAGGGTAGAAAGGTCATTGTATAGGGAAACAAGGTAATAAATGGGAGACAAAGGTGTATGGTGTAAGAATGAGATTACTTGACATCTTTCAAATTTGGAATTTCAAAATAACCTAGACCTCAAGTCTTCCCACCTAAAGTCTCTAACCCTAATCAGCTCTTTCCTGTCCTCCACACATGTTCCTGGCGGGCCAAGTTGGCCGGAAATGTCCGGAATCCGTCGTTGACCACTATTGACCCATTTTTTTGTCCATTTGTGCACTTTCTTCTCCTTTCTTCCTTCAATTGAATCTCCACTAAGAGTTTGGAATTGACCTTTGACATCTTCATACCAAATGTTCCTCCATGAGTGTAGATCATCCATGTAAAATTTCAAAGCTTAGTTAGCCTTGGTTTGGCCAAAAATTCTGCCGGAATCCGTACAGGTCCGGTTTTGCAGTTTTTGTCTTTTAGTTAGAAATTTGTGCTGATAGTTTAAAGGCCTTCCACTCAGAATTAGCTCTTGCACTCTTCATAAGAATTATCCTTAGGATGTCTAAAATGAATTTGGAAAGTTTCAACTTATTTAAAGTTCATTTGGTTAGTCTTCCACTCCTCCTTCCTTGCCTAGCTCAGTTTCTCCTAGCCGGAGTAGGAAAATGTGTTAAAGTTGACTTTTTAGTGCATTTCCAAGCTTCTCCAACATTTTCTAGCATGATAAGGAAACATAAAAGGCTCACTTGCATCCTTGATGAGTTTAACCATTTTCCTTCAGAGAACCATGACTTAGTGATTTAACTTTCACATTAAGCAAGCTTATAAACTAAATTTTCGAAATGCAAAGCTAATAATTGGATTTGGAAAGTCATGCTCAACAAAGTATATGCATATGCCATGCATACCACCGTAAATGATTCATGTGGGATTAACTTGAATCGCATTTGGCTAACCATCAAACTCACATGGATCACTCATTTTCACTCAAGTGTTTAATGGTCAGTGTTTGCACTAAAAAACAATTCAATTGACATGGTTTCCATAAGCTTCCTCTTCCATCTTTTCTCCACATGATCAATGCATGAGTTCTCTTGGATCACAAGGTCTTTTATTTAGGTTGTAATGGGGCTTAGGTGAGGGGCCATGGTGGATTGAGCACACTAACCATGCTCAAGTCTAAATGTAAGGACAAAAGCTCTTTGGTCATGGTGGATTCATAATGCCTTGGTCTTCCCAATAACAACTCATGCTTGATATAAAGTCTCGAAAAATTTGGAGCAAGTTCTAGATAGAAATTTAATGGTGAAATGATGAAACAGATAAGTATGTTTTATCCAAATACACTAGATAAGTACATGGCAAAAACTACCCACTTCTATGAAAATTGCCTACTCCCTATTTAAAATTTTTTGAATCCCTTCCCTGACCTCACGCATTCATGGTAATAGTTCTCTCCCACTTTCATCAACCTTCACTCTTTCTCTGGATATATTTCCTCAAACTTTGAACATGCTCAAATATTTCAAAAGAAAATTCAAACCAAAAAAGAAATTCATTGGAGGCAGTAAGTTTTCTCTTCTAATTCTTTCTTGAAAGTTCGTGGGATAAGATAAGATTTTACCTCCCGTATATGTATCTTTCTTTTTCTTAATTGTTGGATATGTGCCTTTCTCTTTTGTTCTTAATTGAGTTCATATGGCTATAAGTCTGTAACATTTATTATATGCTATATATATGATATTTGCTTTAGTTCTTCACCGCATTTATTTTTGAATTGTCTGAAATGATTTAATTTGTTGTTTGCACCTTACCATTTTGTCCTCATTTTTGTTGCAGGCTAGCATTTATCTTTGGGAATCCAACATGACCTCCTTATAACCTCTATATAGTCGCAAAATTATTGATTTGAGAAACTTGCTTGAGTTTGGTTAGATTTTTCTCTATTTAACATTTTAACCTTAATTCATTGAATAGTGAATTATCAAAAGCAAATAATTAAGACAATGTGGTAAAATCTTAAATGGTACGCTTCATTTGAAATATGTGTTTCACTACGCATTGCGTGTGTTTGGTTGCTAGTGTTTCTAATTCTCTTATTAATATTAATTATGTCTTGTACTACTTTAAAATAGAAGCTTTTAAGACATTAGCGCGCGCACACACACATTTATTTTGTTGGTCCATCATAAATTCCTAATATAATTCCACTTGAACGAACAAGAAGGAAACTTTCCTTTGATGGAAACAAATGCCCATTTTTTAAGTACCTAATTAAACATTGTAAAAACACTTGATGGGTATACCTAAAAGTCGATTAATGAATTGGTCAATCCTTGAAATTGTGACCAACGAAGCTCAACTGGCACTTGGATCCCACAAATGGTACACGTAGCTCACACGTCATCAAACTTAAATATGCTCCGAGAATGACACATGTTGAAATATGAAAAGGTTTGTCGAGTAGATGACGCAAAGATGTCAATTTATTGCTAATTGATGTTTGCTCAAGTTAAGCATCAAGACGAATCAATCAAATTAAATCGGTTCATCTCAATTGAAATCAGGCATTAAATGCAAATCTCTCTCTCTCAAAAGTTTTGATGACAAGGTTCGCATGGAAAGGTCGGAGAAAAAGCACCATCCATAGAGTCTGGAACCTGCTTCAATTTATGGCCCAAGAAAACAATGTTGTATTTCAAAAGAGAGGGTGCTCAATGCGATGGAGGAAGACGATGTCATTTACGAGCCGAAGAAGAAGGAGGCCCGAGCTGCTTATGAGGCGATGCATCACTTGATTTGGCAGTTGTTAGTGACCAACTGGTGAGTGTAATCTATTAAGTCATCAATGAGGTTATGGCCATGATTAAAGGTAAGAGGTTTGACAAGAGAATTTGTTGAATTCAATAGCTGATAATTAATGTATTTGATCAGTTTGTTTAGATTCGGAGATGATGGGGTAAACGAAGCCGATGAGAAAATACTAGACTAAGCGTTAATAATTTTTAGGGTTGTCTAGTATTAATACTAGACTAAGCGTTAATAATGTTTGCTTTAAATGGCAATAAGTGGTCACGCTTAGAATTCCAAGTTGAGGAAGAGAATTTGATAGAGATTGATAAACAAATCTTGTGAGGTCTGTGAGATTTAGAAGGTCCAACTCTTGGTTTCACTTTCTAATAACCAAATGAAACAACAGTTGGCTTCGCGAGCTCCCCGATGGCTTCCTTCCTCCGCATTCATCATCAATTTAAGTTTCTTATTCTCTCTAGCCCAATTCCCACGTCAGTCAGCCCATCGTCGACCGCTTGCTCTCCGATTACTTTGAGCGGACCACTAAGGACTACCTCTCCATGGGCCTTTGGCGATCTCTGTCGTGGAGCGTCTCGCGGAACGGCCATGTATCTTTAGTCGATGATACGGAAGAGGAGCTTTAGTTTGAATGTGAACGGACCCGAGTGGCAAGGAAAATATAAGAAGATGATAGGGGTAATTTAAGAAATTAATTAAATGAATAAAGCGAAATGATAGTGTGGTTACAAGAGGTGAGTGTGGGTTTCATTCTCTAAAAGTTATTGATCTTCATAAAAAATTTATTTATTGAAGGTCAATAAATTTTATTGAGGGTAATTTTTTTTAGGACTAGAGTTTTTGGAGCTCCTCTTTGTGTGCTCATATCTCACTCACATTTTACCGAAGGAAAGCTGCATCTACATACTTTCTTAGCCAATCTTGTGTATGCACATTATGAAACAAGCCATCAACTGCTCAACTGTTATTGTGGCTCAGTAAAACTATTATTGAGCTTAAAAAAAGTTTGTTCCTCAAATCCAATTTCATCGACAACAACAAGTGAAACACATTGGAAGCGACCCGTCAATTTGAGTGGTTCAGGTTTTTCTCGAAGAGATTCGTGACAGGCTTCTAGGACATCCAGATTCGACTGTTTTGCGCTTTTTCATTGGAGCTCTATTTGACTTTTCAGAAGTTTCAGTTATTGTTGGAAGATTGCATTTAAAATGACACCCCAGTATGGATACTAATGAATTTAGAGTGAGTGGCGAACCAATTTTGAGTCTTGATTTAGGCCATGGTGAGGGCTCTTGATGTTCTTCTTTTGGATCTGGTCCACGTGGCAGTGGAGGTGAAGGAGCAGGTCAAATTAGTGATAAGGCAACACCGGAGGGCCAAGTTTGAAGTTGAGCCGGATGATAAACGGGTTGTGGTGTCGGAGAGAGAGAGGGTGGTGTCTCTGACATGTGAGGATGTCTTAGTTGGCATAGGAGTTGCAGTAGTGGCAGCGATGGTGGTTGGTGGAGGGAAGGTTATGCAGGGGGCTTCAAAATTGGATAATTTTGGAGAAGGAAAATGAATCATTGGAGTTTGAAGATAAGAGTGTTTTTTTTTTTTGGGAGGATTGGGGGCCTCAAGGAATTAAGAGGAAAAACTGTGGTAAAATTAGACTTCTGAGACATTTTCCTTTATTAAAATACTAGAAACTGTTTACACACTATAGGCGTGCAGAAGTGGGTAGTGTTAGTTTCTGAAAATAATAAATTTTCTTATTAATTGTTTATTTAATTTTTGACTTTTTTATTCCTGACAATTAGAAAATACTAGCAGGACTCACTCACTATGTGTGTGGAGGAAGTTAAAGGTAGCGGGAAAACTTTTCGTATAACTACCACATTTTCTACTTTTTTTTTAATTTATATTTTTATTCTTTTGTTTTTATTTGCAATTTACTATATTATCCCTATTGATTAATTATATTTCATAGTATTTTAATATATAAATGTTAAATTGGTAAAAAAAATTAGTTTTAACTGACAAGCTCTCTTCTCTTAATAATAGTATAGATATTATTCAAAATAATAATAATAATAATAGTATAGATATTATTCAAAATAATAATAATAATAAGTATAGATATAAAGTTATTTAATATTTTAAGAGTATAAAAGTTAAAAATTCTGTTATGATGAACGAGTTATCTTCTCATAAATAGTATAGACTAGCAAATTGAGCCGCGCGATGCTGCGGGTTTGTTTTTTCTTTCCCAAGTTTCATATATAATAGATGAATACTCGTAATCTAAAAAACATCAGCACTACTTAGAATAAATTTTTTTTTTTTTGTTAATAATAGATTATTAACAAATGAGATACAGTAAACAACAAACTTTTTCTATGATTTGTAGAAATTTACAAATACAAAATAGAATTGATTTCCCTTAAAAAAAATATTAAAAAAAAGAAATAAAATTGAAAGAATATATAGTTGAATTGTAAAAAAATAAATAAATACAAAATTGTAATTTCAATTAAAATCTGGGGGCAAAACGGTCACTTTACTGTTACATAAACAGTGATAAATAGTATGAACAGTGCGACCACATTTAGTATATGTAGAATAAGTGCGTGTAACAAATATCACTCTTATTAATCTACCTTCTTTCCTCCTCTCATCATCACATACTTTTTGGCCATTTTATTTCTTATGTAGTGGCTGCCTTGAATGCATGTTTGAGCGCCTTTAATAAACGATTCTTTGTCTTCAATTTGTTTGTTTCCGATATACAATCTGCCAATGATTCAGTGATTTAACGGTGGGCAATCATCAACTGAATCTTTGTATTAAACTTATGTTATTAGTGGAACTTTTAGGGCCTTCATATAGTTTTTCTAAAATCGATGTTCGTTTAATTTTTTGTCTTTTTTCTCTCTCATAACAGTTGGGTTCAGTCCAATTTCATGCTTCAGTCGTTCTTTTGGGCATTATTTGCTGTCTCTCACTCACTCTCTTCCTATCCATCTCTATCTCTACATAAAAGAAGCTCCCTATCCTTTGCCTAAGAAAAAAGATCGTAGCTAGCTAGCTAGCTACTTAGCCTTTACAAGAGAGAAAGAGAGTGGGTGCGCTTTGATTAATGGCACTTAATTAATTAGCTAGCTATGCATGTTTTATAAGCCAAAAACATAGTCTTCGATCGCCTTGTAGGCATTGCATTATTACATTATCATTTTGGTGGTAGTAGCTCAGAGCATATCCCAGTATTTAGCTAGCGATGAGAAATGATATGGTTATTAAGGAAATTTGTGCATAATTAAGCATAATAAACATAATATAAGTGATATCGACCTACGGAATAATACTGGTTTGGTATCGACTACGGATTATATACTCGAAAATGGAAAAAGGCATACATAAATACATAAGCATTAACGTACGTATGAGATGATAATAGACTCAGGAGGTTTTTATGCAAACAATTCAGATGACCATTCTTGTCAACTATATCTTCTACGTTAATTGTTCTTTGCAATAATCTGGTAAACATTTTAAGCTGTACCAACAAGTGACAACAAACTTAATATTTAATAATGCAATATCCAAATCGAATAATCGATAAAGCATCTTTTTCAAACTTCAAAGTGACGAGAGGAAGAGAAGGTGACCTGGTCAATCGATCTAATTAAGAAAGCTAGGAAAACCAGTAACCCAACCATTCATTATGATTCATAATATAATTATGATCCACCAGGTGACATATGCATATTTTTATATTATTCAGTTATTCACGTATATCTTTGTTGCTATATGCATGTACTGTTGTGTGCTAGCTCCTGGTGAATCATAATTATACATTTAGAAAGGGGAAAAATATCTGAACTCATTTGTCTTGTACTTATTGCGAATGAGCAACTTGTCTTAATTTGTGCAGTTTCGATCGACTAGCGCTACTATACTAGTCAGGAATTTGTCCCTTTTATGTTAAGTCACTTGGACGAGCAGGATAATTCCTATACTTTCTTAATTTGTCCCAGTCAATTGCTGCTGCATCTTGTATATGTCTCACGTATATTTGTATTTGTATGACTGTAATTAACGTATGATTATGTGAGTTGTCGGCAACCAATTAGGGTTACGATGAATAACTACGAATTCAGTCCTTTAGAGATCTGCCAGGGTTCTATGGAGGACAGCGGAGGCACTCATCTTTTGGGTTGGTGGCTGCTTATGGAGATTCTTCATTATCATACTTTCTCGGGCAGGTTTTGGTACCCCTCCTTCTGGTTATACTCCTCCGTAGTCTTTTCACTGTGGAGCTTTCTTCGAGTTGGTTTGGCCTTGCTGAAGTTATGTGTAGGATTTGGTTATGATGTCCGAGTGTTGGTAGTATCATCTCTTGTGACAGTGGAATTGGTGGTGGTTCCTGTCGTGGAATCTTGATTGTATTCTAATTTTTATCTGCGTTTTTGGCCACAAGCTTTGTAAGACATCAGAAATTTGTTCCTACGGAGGAAGTTTCAAACAACCTGCAAACACAATCCAAATCTTACCGGATTAAGACCTTTCGACAATCAAAGTCAATATATAACTCAGAGCAGTAGGCTTAGAGTAGCAAAGAAGGCGTATGTCGATCCTCCTTATATAGGAGAGTAATGTGTCGAGTAATAAGGTCTTTCATGTAATTTGTTATTAAGTCTATGGGGTTACTTGTCATTCAAGGACGCCTAGCAGATTGAGATTCTACTTCCTTACTTAGGCTATCCGAAAATGACATATATAGGTCGGACCCATCAAGATTTTTGAGGTACTCCTTAGGGCAGGTTTACTTACTTTGATCGGAGGGAATGATGACGGGGTAAAAACATTAGAAAATTCATAGTAGCACATGACCAAGATGTAAATACAGAAAACCCACCTTCAAAAACATTTACAATAAGGACATGAGCCCAAGCCCAAAAGCCAAATGATGCAAGTCTGTTTCTCAATTTTAATAGAAAATGACCAAAATACTCGAATTTCATCACAATTTACAGCACTGCCACTATCCAATACCCAAAACCTAAACCGAGCTAACCGCAAAAACAGAGCCAAATGCCCAGCGACCTAAACCGAGCTACCACCGAAACAGAAACCCAAATTGCGACGGGGCCAATGCAGTAGCCGCTACAATTCGTGCGCAGCTCGAATTTGTCTTTCAATGGAGGTCGATAAGGTAAGCCTTTTTTTTTTCATTTGGTTGGATGTGAAGATTTGAGTTGCATCTTTGAGTTGGGTTTGGTTTCAGCTGCATTTGGTAGTTTCAGAGTGGAAATTTGCTTGATTTTCATGCAGCTGCATTTGATAGAGAGCTGTTGAATTCATGTATTGGGTTGGTTTAGAGTAGTTGATTAGCTGCTATTTCCATTGATTAGTACCAATGAATTGAAATCACGAAACTAGGGTATGGTGGTAGCCAGTAGCATGCTTAATGTGGAGTTCAGTGAGGCTCTTCTTTTCAATCTCTTGATAAACTGAAATTTTCGTTAAATGTATTTTGGTTTGGATAATTTGGATGTTATTAAGTTGGTTTAAGTACTGGTTTCGAGGTAATATAGATGAAGTTGAAGGATTTTTATGGCCCAATTATGAAATGCTGTGGATGATGTTATGGTTATCAAAGCCTATGATATGGGTTCTGCATTACAAACTTCTTTTTACAGAACTAGGGTACTGGTGGTAGAGGTAACATGCTTAATGTGCTAGATCGAAAAGTTGAAGCCATGATAATCGTAGCTGCCACTGGTATTTTCTTTTGTACAGAATGCTTTTCAAAATGAAATGTAGTCAAAAACAAAGAAAGAAATGATAATCGTGTTTGTCTTAGTTGGGTTTCCTTGCAAATTAGTAAGCCATGAGCTCACTTCTTATTATAAGCACTATTTTTCTAAAAAAAAAGACAAAAAAGCTACTAGGAGTTTGCTGCATAAGACTCAGATTTTGTAATGTTTGTTCGAGTTTAGGAGGTTGTACGGTTGAAATTGCTCAACGAGAGGATTTTGATTTTTGAATTCGGTTCTGATTAGACGACCTTGCTTCTTTTGTGGCTTATTTTATGTTTCTGTGATAGTTGATGGTTTTAATTTCAGCGGTACTGATATTTGAAGTTGGCGTTTTAGTAAACAAACAAAGGAATGCTATCTTGATAATGCTATCTTGAAGTTGGCGATTTGAAAGTTATAATTTGCGAAGGGTATTGATAATGCTATCTTGGATTAGGCACTGAGAATATGGTGCAGACTTATTTGGGTTCGAATAGGCCAAGGCTTGGTTAGTAAAGTTGATTGTTTGTAATGCTGTAGGACAGTTATCACCTGCTACTGCTACCACCTTTTTAGAAAAGACTGAAATTGTTCTTATCCTGCTTGTTATATCAATCTTCTTATCTTGCTATATGTGTCTTTGTTTTGGATGATGCGATTTGGTGGTCAAATTAGGATTTGAGATTTGTGTTTTGGATAGATATCAATTGATTTCAAATTGTTAAATTTGATTGGGGTATTAGGTTTGTGTTTGACTATTTCAGTTTCTTTGTCTGGCAGAATTTATTTCATGATTCTTTTCCTGTTTTCTGAAATTTATTTATTCTTGTTTTCGATGAAATAAAAAAGAAATAATAATATTTTGGATAGGTTGACGAAAACTGAAAGGTGGAAGATAGCTGAGTTTGATTGAATTCTGATTAAGGTGGTAGTTTATGTAATGGATTGTGTCAAAAGTTGCATCACTAATTCTGTTTCTGGTTTTATAATCTGCCACTCCTAGAAGTTATTCTGATTAATCGTGTCGAGTAACTTTAAACTGATTTCTTTTTGTTTATACACTAAACATATCACTTATACATTACTCTTAGACAATAAACTCCTGGTAAGAACAAGAAAGATTAATCAATATTATCATGTTGTAGTCACCATGTATTTACTGTTTTAAAATGCTCGACACTAACCTAATCAGTTTGTTATTCGTTTTTAGCCTTAGTTTTCATTTTTGTCAAGCAATGTTCATCAACCACTAGGGCCAACTTTATGTGGTCGCATTATTGTGGCATGTTAAGAAACATTACTCCTTGTTTTGTCTTTGTTTTGAAAACCTGCTTGGTACAGTGGTCTGTACGGGATAGATAGCTGAAGTTTCACAAAATATGGGTCTTACAGAAGCTTTTCTCATGTGTCATACATGTTCGGTAGATATCTTACTTATTTAAGTTACTTTGTGCATGTTTTTGTCATCAATGTGTATTATTGTTATGTGCTACTATGTGTGCAGTACATATTCTTCATGAATTTATTTGAAGGTTCTGTAGTTTACTTTGATAAACATGAGCAGATTCATGATTTTAGTATCACTAAGGTTCTATAGTTTAGTTTGATATGATAGGCTACTGTCAATGATATGATCTGCTACTGTTCAAAATGAATTGATCTGCTACTTTATAGTTTATGGTTTATGTTAATGATATGATATCCATTGTTTATGGTTCAAATTGGCTACTGTGTGTAGGTGCAAAAGGGTGATGACATAAGAAATAATCGAACAAAACCAGTGAGAAGAAAAGCTTCGGCATAGGAAAAAGTTTCCAAGCACAAGAGTAAAGAGACAAAAGCAGAAAGAAGTGGAACAAGAATGGGATGAAGAGGAGGATGAAGAAAATGAGGAAGAAGAGGATGAAAAAGATTAGAAGGAACAAGACGGGGGAGAAGAGGACGATGAAGAAGAAGAGAACAATGGAGCAAGAAAAAAAGGCAAAGGCCAGAAACAATCATATTGCCAATACAAGTGCAATATGATTATGAGTGCAGCGAGTGCTATAGTAGGATTAGGCAATGCCGAGTGCAGTAGCAGAACATGAGTACAAGTGCAGTAGCAGAAGTGGACGAGTATGAGTGCAGCGAGCGCAGTAGAAGAATTGACGAGTGCAGTAGCAGAAGTGGACGAGTATGAGTGCAGCGAGCGCAGTAGCAGGATTGACGAGTGTAGTAGCAGGATTAGGCGATGACGAGTGCAGTAGTAGAACACCAATACAAGTGCAGTAGCAGAAGTGGACGAGTATGAGTGCAGCGAGAGCAGTAGCAGAACACGAGTACGAAGGCAGTAGCAGAACTGGATGAGTATGAGTGCAGCGAGTGTGGTAGCAGGATTAGGCAATGACAAGTGCAGTAGCAGGATTTGACGTGTGCAGTAGCAGGATTAGGCGATGACGAGTGCAGTAGCAGAACTGGACGAGTATAAATGCAGCGAGTGCAGTAGCAGGATTACGCGATGACGAGTGTATTACCAAAAGAGGGGATTTGTATTGGGAAACGTACTAGTGAGATGAAGTTTAGAAAATTTTGGTACTTAAAAATTGTGGAAATTTCAATGGATATTTTGCGCAAATTAAAATTTAGAAAATTTGATGGAAGTTTTTATATATGGGGTAAAAGGTAAATATTGGTATCTAAAACTAGTTTTGAAGATATTTTGGAGAGTTTAAAATATCGATAAAGCTAAGTTACGAAAAAAAGTAACATAAAAAATATTATTCTAAAAAAAAAGTAATATAAAGGGATTATTCTAAAAAAAAGTAACATAAAGGAATTAAAAGTCAAAAGTAGTTAAGGGTAAAAAAGTAAATTAACTCATGACATGTGGCAAGTGGAAAACATATTGTCCTTATTTGTAATATTTAATCCTTATAAAGGGATTATAAATCAAAAGAAGTAGTTAAGGGTAAAAAGGTAAATTAACTCATGACATGTGGCAAGTGGAGAGCACATTGTCCTTATTTGTAAGATTTAGTCTTTATATGTTTAATTCAATTTTTAAAGGATGTATTTGTTAAGTCATCTTTTGTCAATAACTTATATGTAATTTGTTATAAAATATATTCATGTGTTTATTACTAACACATAAAGGAATCGGAATGATTCAGGGAAAAAGAATTCATGCGTTTACTAACACATGAAGGAATCGGAATGGATGTAGGTCTTATCAGGAATTTGATTCCTGAATACTTAGGAATTTGATTACGAAGGGGGGAGATGGGTTTAGGAATCAATCCTCCGGAATCAATACCAATTCCTTTCTTCTCCCATTCCACTTGTCTCTGATTCATGATTATTTTCTATTCCAAATAAGTAAACGTGCCATTAAGGTATTAATATATATCGGCAGTGAATCCCTTCCCTTTTTAGGGTGATGTATTCACTACCTTCATTTTTCAGAGTATTCTGACGTTATTTTCCTCTTCGGGCCATCTTTAGTGGGTCTAGGACCACACATGGGCCTATCCTTGGGCCTGGGCCCTTAAACATGGTTAGCCTTACCCTACTTTGCTCCTGATGCTAATCATCAAAAATTTGGGGACAGTTGGGGGATGGAAATGGGGATCTCTGATCCCATTTTTTTAATTAGGGATGGGGCAGAGATGGTATTGTCATCCGCCCCAATAATATATATATATATATATATTTTTAAATAGCAGTTAATATTATTAGATCAATTTTCAAAAGACCAGAGCTTACTTACACTTAAATATTTCTATCTAAGCAATGCTACTCATTACAAGTCTGTATGAGCTCGCTTGTGAAAACGCAGCGACAAACAAAGAAACTTCGTGTCTTCTAGGGCAAAATCATTGACTAGCATCCTATTGGTCAGGCACACAATTGTGGTACTAACAGAAAATCACTTCATAGAAAACAAATAGGAGCACCTCCTTACCGATAAGCCACTTGAAAAAATGTCAATCTTATTTCAGATAATTTCAACTCCCGTAGCAGTCATGGTCCAAAAATGATTGGTTCTAGACCATAAATCGACCCAACTACCCAAGAATGTGTATTTATTAGGCCAGACTCACCCTCACTACTAAGTGATAAATGAGGGTGGCAAGACATCCTCCTTATAAGGCCATAAATTAGAGCCAAACAACCCCAGCCCTAGCAAAGGGAGCAGAAGCTCTAGCCTGCTTTTGCCAAGCCATCGCTTCCACCACCAAGCTTTTCAGGTGGTCGGGCCTTCTAGCATGACATTAAGTTGTCAATCCGAAGGTCTGCCCACCAACTATCAAAGCCAAGACCCAAGCTGTGCAAACACCACACCTGCACCAGATCGAAATATTGACTGCACGAACTACAACTCCTGCAGCTCGGAACTAACAACACAACAGACCGTGGTTGTGCTATGCACTATACTAGCTTGTCCTCTTCAGCTAACGAGCATCGACTTCGAAAAGCTAGGTTGTCTCCCCTACTCTGTCTCTTCAACAAGATTGCTGACAATAAATCCTGCCATCAGCCCAACCAAACCCCTGTAGAGAGTCGCCTCTTAGACCCCAAACAAAGAGGCGTGGCATTGCTAGATCAAAAACGAAGAAACCCGTAGGGATTTCTACCGCAGTCCTTTTTGCTTGGAACAATTGATTTTATCCGCCCCAATCATAGGGTTTTACTCATATATTAACCCTCCCCAAATCCAATAATAGTTTCTCTTCTTTCTTTTTTAATTAAAGAATATATATATTTTTGTGCCTTAATTTTTGTTGTTGTTTAACTTTATATTAAAACATATGTTTTGTAAGATTGAGATATATTTTAGTATGTATTTAAAAATTAGGAATTTATGTTGTTTTGATTTTAATTTTAATAATAAAATAAAAAATATTTGATAAATTAAATACTTATTAGAGATCCGAGCGGGTATAAAAGCCTTATCTCCAATTGGGATGGGGATGAGGAATCCCCGATAATTTTTATTGAGGATTGGGGAGGGATGGAGCAAAGAATGAACTTGGGGATGGGGAAGGTATTGTGATCTCCATCCCCAACCCGCCCAATTGTCATCCCCACTCATGTGTTATGTAAGTTTGGTACGAGTACAACGACTACTTTTCGCATGGAATGAAGAATCATTGCAAGGGATAACTTTTTAGTCGGTTGCTTCAGGAGCTTTTTCTTTGAATTGTTAGGCTTCTCATCTCCTTAACAAAAGATGACATGACAGATGGTGGTAACAAAAGGCGTGATGGCATGTAGCTGTAGTGGGTTTCAGTGGTTGGTCACTCAGGATAATGTGTACGTGCTTTACGAATTTTAAGTAAATTTTCATGCATTTACAAGTGGTAATAGCATCATACATTTACTTTGTTGGTTTCATCAATGTTAAATGTACTTTCCAAGATAAGCAACCATATATCTACCACTTGTCAAATATGCATTGCTTGAAACTAAGATAAATTATGTGCATAATATAAGATAAATTATGTGCATAATATATTAGGATTTTCGATAATCAGAGTGTATTTTACTTTTTAAGTGGACACAAATTACACTTGAGAAAGATAACTATCTAAAGAAGTCTCTTTCTTTAATCAGTGATGACTCTTTTCATACACTCATTCAGTATGATCTCTCAAAAAAAAAAAAAAATTATAAGAGGTTTTTGAATTTAAGTCCAATTTCATTTCGTCTTAATGGATCGTCCATAGGTAATTTTATTATCAGTCCATGAATGAGTCATGCCATTTTCATTTTCAATCTATGAATGGTCCATTGACTATTGTCATTATATTTTCATGCCCATTTTTCCCCTTGAGTTAAATGTAGAAACTGTTGTAGAGAAACTGAATTTGAGAGAAATTTGCTGTGTATTCTCATTGATAATAGGGGCCTCTTTATATAGAGGATTACAATGCATAGAATCTCAATCATACAAGGAAAGTAATTCTACATTGATTAGGATTCTAGATCCTTCTAATCAAATCCTATTACCACTAGATCAAGTAACCTAGAGTTTGGGCTAAACACAAATTAGGTTTTCCTTGAACACTCCCCTTGTGTTGCCCAAACGCGGTGCTTCTCTCGTTGCCTCATTAAAAACCTTGCCGAGTAACAAAAACCCAGTGGGACAAAAATAACCTCGGTCGAAGGGAAAAAGAGCACAACATTCGTGACGAACATGTAGACATCTCCCCCTGATGTCTGCGCCTCCCCTGATGACTACGATCATGGGAGTTCAGATAATTTCCGCAAGCCAATTCTTGCCACATGTTTCTCGAACGTGGATTTGGGCAATGACTTAGTAAACAAGTCTGCCACATTGTCCTCAGATCGAACCTGGTTCACTTTGATCTTGAGGAGCTTCTGTTGTTGCTGATTGTAGAAGAATTTAGGGATATATGCTTGGTGTTGTCGCCTTTGATGTAGCCTTGCTTCATTTGTTCAATGCAAGCAGCATTATCCTCATAAATGCTCGTTGGCTCATCTGTGGTAGACTTCAAACCACAATTGCTTCGAACATGCGTAACTATGGATCGAAGCCATATACATTCACGAACTGCTTCGTGAAGAGCAATAATCTCTGCATGATTCGAAGAGGTAGCGACTAAGGTCTGCTTTGTAGACCTCCAAGATATCGCGGTCTTTCCCATGGTGAAAACATAACCAGTTTGGGAGCGACCTTTGTGTGGGTCAGAGAGGTACCCAGCATCAGCAAAACCTTCCAAAACACTTATATCGTTTTGGGATTGGGGAAGGGAACGCAGTCCACCATGTGTGCGTCCCTGATTGATGGGTCCGAATCCATCATCTCTCTATAGGGATAGAACAAGCCCATATCGATCGTACCACTTAGGTATCGAAAGATATCTTTAACACCAGTCCAATGGCGTCGTGTTGGCGCAGAGCTATATCTAGCTAGCAAGTTCACACGAATGAGATATCCGGTCTTGTGCATTGTGCTAAGTACAATAATGCGCCTATTGCACTTAGGTAGGGCACTTCCGCCTCTAGCACTCTTCGTCGTCATCTTTTGGACGAAATTGATCCTTCTTTGGATCAAGACTACGGACGACCATTGGGGTGCTTGAAGGCTTAATCTTATCAGTGTTGAAACGCCTAAGCATCTTTTGGGTATAAGCTGATTGATGAATCAGGATACCATCTCTACGGTGCTCAAGTTCTAAACCGAGGCAAAACCGTGTTTTCCCAAGATCTTTCATCTCAAACTCGGATTTCAAGTGTTCAGCGGTTTCCCTTAACTCTTTAAGGGTGCCAATTATGTTCATGTCATCAACATAAACCGCTACTATTGCAAATCCGGAACTTGTCCTTTTTATGAACACACATGGGCATAGTTCATTGTTGACATATCCCTTTCCAATCAAGTAGTCACTTAGACGGTTATACCACATCCGTCCGGATTGTTTCAATCCATATAGTGAGCGTTTCAATCTAATCGCAAACGCTCCGTGGTTTAGAGCCACTTGATTTGGGTAACTGAATTCCGTCTGGAATCTTCATGTATATCTCTGTATCTAGATCCCCATATAGATACGCAGTAACCACATCCATAAGCTGCATGTTCAGTTTTTCAAAACTACCAAACTGACAAGGTAGCGGAACGTAATGACGTCCATTACGGGAGAATAGGTCTCCTCGTAGTCGATTCCAGGGCGTTGTGAGAAACCTTGCGCCACAAGGCGAGCTTTGTACCTTACAATCTCGTTTTTCTCATTACGCTTTCTAACGAATACCCATTTGTGACCAACTGGTTTGGTGTTGGGCGGTATTGGCACAACTGGTCCAAATACCTTTCTTTTCGCTAGAGAATCAAGTTCTGCCTGGATCGCATCTTTCCACTTTGGCCAATCGGCTCTACGTTGGCATTCATCAACGGAGCGTGGTTCGATGTCATCGGTCTCAATAATCTCACGCGCCACTGAATACGCGAATACATCATCAATGATGATGGAGTTTCTTTCCCACGTCCCATGTACACTAGTGTAATTAACAGAGATCTCTACGTTCTCAGGGATAGGTTCTGACATTGAGGCGTCCCCCAATGATGTCTCTGGACATAACCATAATCCGGAACATTCTCATGGGACGGATTTTGAGTATCGATGATCAAAGGATTTGTTTGTGCCTCATTCGCTCTCTTTCTAGGGCGAGTATCCTTCGAACCAATTGGTCTACCGCGCTTCTTGCGGGACCTGCGGCCATAGATGCCACATCATTGCCATGTTGGGCAACGGCGCCATCTCCTGGTGTGACAGGAGTGGCGTGATGTCCAGTATTTGAGACATCTATCCTTGCAGGCACGTTTGCAGCAGGTATGTGTGATCTCGTCACTTTGGCAACATCAGAAAACGCATCAGGCAGAGTGTCTGGTACGTTCTGGAGCTGATATTCTTCGACTTCAAGTTCGGATTGTGCGGTACGGGGATGAGATGAGACATAGTGGGGGACAGAACAATTCCTGTCGTTCTGTTGAATATCTGTGTTCTTATCTCCCCCTAACGGCTGGAGACTGTCTCATCAAAGTGACAATCTCAATTCTAGCGGTAAAGAGATCGCCTGTCAAGGGTTCAAGGTACCGGACGATTCGTTGGAGATTCATATCCAACATAAATGCCCATTCGTCGTTGTGGTCCCATCTTAGTACGTTGTGGCGGCGTAATAGGCACATAAATGGCACACCCAAAAATGCGTAAGTGCGAGATACAGGCTCGTACCAGTCACTAGCTGGTAACGCAGAGTAAGATTGAGTGGCAGTGGGTCATAGACGAATTAGCGTCGCTGCATGCAATATTGCATATCCCAGCAGAAACAGGGAGATTGGTGTGCATACAATGTCCGTGCATATCATCTGTAGTCGTTTGATAGCGGCTTCTGAGAGCCATTTGGGTATGAACATGGGAACTGGATGCTCTACATCAATCATCAGTGACATGCAATAGTCATCGAATGTTTTCGATGTAAACTCCGCAGCATTACAAGTCGATCACTTAATAGGGTGGTCAGGGTAGTGAGCCGTAGACGGATAATCTGGGCGAGAGTTTGGCATAAGCAGCATTCGAGTGGACAATAACGCGACATGTGACCAGCGGTCGACGCACAACCGATACCATAAAGTATTTAAAAGGTCCGCATGATGGTTTGAATTGGTCCACAGATATCCCCTTGATTCTTTGTAAGAACGGAATAAGTATTTTGGGATCCTTTGCGTAGGAGGTCTCGGTCCTAATTTCCCGAAGGAACAGGCTTTGCAGAAAGAGCGAGGGCCTTAGAAGTAACCAATGAGGATTTTGGTTGGGCCTGAGCGTCCGTAGCGCTATTAGAGCAAAGTGTGTGACTACATCTCCCATTATGGCGTTAGAGCAATGGAAAGTGGTGTGCGTAGCGTCATGGCTACTAGGAGGAACAACAATGGCGTCATGCTCATGGTTGCGCCATTAATGGCGTCATCACATGGGACGTGGGCGCCTATGGCGCCCAAGACAGCTGCAGATCCAGATGCTGCAATTATTGCAGTCTGCTAAGTCCTAGAATCAATTTTCGATTCTTGGTTCTTCTCACTCTGAAGAATGGATGTCCGTGTGAAGTCTTTAGTATACAGAGCATCATATCACGACCAGGATGTCCTAGCGGTCATGCCAAAGCCAATATGTGTCTGAATCCAAGAGATCTTCTCTTATGACATTATTGGATTCAATGGGTCGAATTGTAGTGACATAAAGTCCACTAGATTGACACATAAGCTTCTCTAAGATGCGCTTTCTTCCACAATCATTAGAGGTAATGCAAAAATTCTATTCCGTTCTCACTATGCATTTCCGCATGGAATCCGTTGGCTCTAATATCTTTAAAACTCAATAAGGTCCGATTTGCCTTAGGAGCGTAGAGAGCTTCAGTGACTTTAATCAAGGTGCCATTAGGCAAAAGGAATTGGCCATTCCATGTCCTTGAACTAAACTTGATGGCCCAGCCATCGTAGTCACAGATGAATATGTAGGCAACATCTCTAAGAATAATTGCCTATGTCGTAGAAGGTGTGGCGTAGTCGCACTATCCGCAAGACATTGAAGTTCATCCATTCCTAAAGAAAAGCTCGTAATAAAAAGGAGTCATAAAGAAAGAACTCAACTTTTATTAATAAGCCAAATGGAATTACATCATCGTTTCTCATAACCAAAGGAAATCTAATCCAATAAACTAGTTAATGCAAAACAATGGTAGTTGCCTATCTTCTTTCAGTAATTCCAATGTAAATGTGACCAGTTAAGTAGAGAGATTTCGGTGGACCAAAGCTCGCTTAAGAACCACTTATCTCAAAACCTTTCTAGACATCACTTTTACATTGAGTACGCCTACTTTGAAGAAAGACTAATATCATTGGCATCTACTACAAAAGTAATATGGCAATTACCTACATCTCTTGGAAAATAAAAAGACTTAATCAAAATCGCCAGTTTCTGGGTCTTGATCCTTGTAGTCTTCCACCCTTAGATCGAGATTTCCATCTTGATATTCTTGTTCCATGTAATGTGTCTCCCTTGCTTCACGATACATCTTGTATGCGTTTGCAAAATTCTGGGATGCAGTACACTTCTTTGCCCAATGTCCACTTAATCCACATCTGAGACAAGCATCATTATGGTCAGATTCCCTTGATCGAGACGCTCTGGGGGCATTTTGTAGAAGGTTATTGCCTTTGGTGGCGTTACCACCATAACCGGAGGCTTGGCCTCTCCCTCTCTTCACACGTTTACCTCCACGGTTCCGTGCACTCCTATCTTGGCGATTCCTTCCTCTTTAGGGCGAGAATATGGACCAGAACGTCCAGAATTATCCCTATTCTTAGGGTTTCGCTCCTTATATCCTCCCTTGGGGGAGCAACTATAATTAGACTCCGGAATTGACTTGGTTCCCACGGGTCTAGAGTTGTAGTTCTTCACAAGTATGTTGTCGTGCTTTTCAGCTACGTTCATGCACCAATTAGCTCATGAATCTTGTGATGCTTCTAGCATTGACATCAATCTGATAGTTTTTGGCTATCATCAATGCAGAGACGGGGACGGTGGAGAGAGTCTTCTCGATCAACATTTGTATCAGTGATGTTCTGCCCACAGAATTCCATCATAGACTTGATACGAAGTGCTTCTGAATTGTAGTCAAGTACAGACTTGAAATCACAGAAGCGGAGGCTATGCCATCTCACTTCTAAGTCTGGAAGCAGGGAATCACGGACGTTGCCAAAACGCTGCTCGAGTTCCACCCATAGTTTTCTTGGGTCTTCCTCATTGAGGTACTCATTTTGGAGTGCGTCATTCATGTGCCTTGTCATGAGAATGATGGCTTTAGCTTCATTCGCCTCTCTCGTAGCTCTATTTCTTCAAAAGCAGCAGCTTGTTGAGGAGTACGTACGTCCTGACTTGGCTCTTGGATCGTACTCAGGATCCCATCAGCCTTAAGATGCTGGCGCACATCACGGACCCACTTGTGGTATCCAGAGCCTGTTGTCTCTAGTGGAGCGAAGCTCAACTTGTTCAGGTTACTCATCCTGAAAAACAACAAGAAAATAGGGTTAGTTTCGGAGCGAAAAAGGCTACCACGAAAAACTATATAATTTCTGAGCGTAGTCGCTTCCAAGAAATTAGGGATTTTTCTGAGCGTAGTCGCTTCAAGAAAATCCGATTCCAAGAGGGGTTTTGGATTAGATCGAAACGACGATGTATGTGGTCGATCGTTTTCTTCTCAACAAACTCTAAGTTTGGAGGACACTACAAGCTCTAAGCTTGGAGTGAGCACGAACCCCACAGTTCGGCTTTTGGTCTCCCCTATGAAGAAGAAAGGGGGTAGAAGAAAGGAGGTTGCAATTCCCGAGAAAAGAAGAAAAGAAAGAAAGAAAACTTCAAAAACGTGAACTTTTAGAAAAGTTTACCTTGAAAATAGCCGGAAATCTTGACCGGAAAAAGCTACTGTAGATGGCCGGAAAAAGGTCACGGAGGTCGCCGGAAAAGTGGCCGGAGATTGGTATGCGGAGGAGGTGTGCGGAGGCTGTGCAGGCTCGTGCATGGGCTGTCGGCAGATGTCGCAGGGGGTCTGCAGGGGCTTCGGCAGATGTCGGCAGCTCTCGGCAGGTGCTTGCAGGGGCTCTCGGCAGGTCTCGGCAGGTGCTTGCAGGGGCTCTCGGCAGATGTCGACAGCACTCGGCAGGGCTCGCAGACGCTTCGCAGATGCGCGCAGGCACTTGGCAAGTCTCGGCAGGGGCTCGGCAGCTACTCGGCAGATGCGCGCAGGTACTCGGCAGCACTCGGCAGGGGCAGAGACCGGTCCAATTTTTCCGACGGCCTGTTCAGGGGTTTCCGGCAGGTTCCGGTGGTTCCGCCGCCGGTTCTGAGCTCCTTGGATTAGGGCTTCGATATGTGGGGCGTGGTTGCAGGATTTGAGGGCTACGAAATTAGGGTTTCAGGGTTAGAGGCTCGTGCTGATAACGTGTTATAGAGAAACTGAATTTGAGAGAAATTTGCTGTGTTTTCTCATTGATAATAGGGGCCTCTTTATATAGAGGATTACAATGCATAGAATCTCAATCATACAAGGAAAGTAATTCTACATTGATTAGGATTCTAGATCCTTCTAATTGAATCCTATTACCACTAGATCAAGTAACCTAGAGTCTGGGCTAAACACAAATTAGGTTTTCCTTGAACAGAAACAATTAATTATTTTTAGCATTTTTTTTCAATTTGAATTTTGAACGCATGATTAACCTGCAATAATTCAAAGGGAATTCAAAACATAATTAGTATTATAAAATTAGCAAATAGAGATGGAAAATCAACCTAACTAGAAGTACAAAAAAAGTTCATCAAAACATTCTAGCTAAAAGATACGTATAACCTAAGTAAGAGATATAAATTTAAGGATTTCCTCTATTGTAGGTATACCATAAATAAGATATACATACCTAAGTAAGAGATATACATTTACGGATATTGTTCTTTGATTACTAGCTATAATCGAGATATGTACCTAGTAAGAGATATAAGTTTAGAGCATATTTAGCAGACTTTCTATTTTGGTTATTTAGCTATTTAGAGAGCACTAATATAGACATATTTGACTTTAAAATGGCTTGCATTGCTAAAGATGCTCTTACGATTATATTTCTTCTATTGTAGGTATAAATAGTCGAGATATATACAAAGTAAGAGATATATGGATTAACTTTTTTCTATTGTAGGTATACCATAAGTAAGAAATAAGTACCTAAGTAAGATATATATGTTTACGGATTAATGTTCTTCAATCACTATAATTGAGATATGTACCTAAGTAAGAGGTATAAATTTACGGATTAGTTTTCTTCTATATTGTTGGTATAAATAATTGAGATGCATATAGTGAGAAAAACTACCTATATATATAAGGTATACTGAAATGCCGAATTTTTAGCTCTTAATACATCAACCACAAAATTGCGTAATGTTACCTTAGAATAAGGTTACAATAGTGGTTTCTCAACCAACAATACACACACACATGTTCCTTTTAGGCCAAAGCCAAGTTAAGAAGGAAATGTAAAAAAAAAAAAAAAAATGAAGAAGAAGAAGAAGAATAGCTACTATACATGGAATGATTTACACCAAAAGAATCACAATCGTATTGGGCCGACAAGAAAATAGCTTGACAATAGAAAACCTAATGTTAAAGAAGGAGAACCAAATATTTCATTACTGATGCGAAGCTCAAACTCATAAGAACGGAACCAAACTTGCGTTTTATTTATTAATGAAATCAACTTCAATAGGTTGTTACATAGATATGTGATTTTCTGGTGGGGTGATTATGGTGAGAATCGTAGAAAGGCGAATGAAAGAGATTGGGAGTACGTTGCATATATGCAGTTGTTTAGTGGTTTTTTTTTTTTTTTTTTGAAAGGATTGTTTAGTGGTTAAAGGAAATAGGAATTATGCCAATGCACCTCAACCTTGGGGGGGTCACATCTTTTTCATGTTTCTAGTGAGGATTTTTCCTTCACAATTCTAAATGCTCCTATTTGCAGTGCTTTCCCCTGATTCCAAATGCTTGGAGCTAGCTTCTTGTTCTTATTCCGAGCATGTCTATTCTTCCTTAACAACACTTCTAGGAATCTTGATATATGCCACACGAAGCATTGCCTGTTCTGATTTTCCGCAAACACTTTTATCCATCGTTATTTCTTCTGGCGTGAGTTATTTTGTTCACTTAATCTTACTTTCAATATGAAGTAGCGGGTTTTGAAAATCCAAAAGGATATTCATGCCAGTACTTTAACTAAAGAAGGTTGTGCCCAATGCAGTGTGACTGCGCCTCATAAGATTCTGCCACGTGTATGGCAGATCAGGATAAAGTAAAGAAAAAGGAAGAGAAAATGCAATTGTAAAATACCTTGTTAGTAAAAGGTGTATATCTTCAACTTTTAATAAACCAAAAGCATGTGGGTTTCTGCAATATGGATTCCTACAGATCCAATCTGCTCTCCTTTGGAATTTTTATTCAAAAGTTAAAAGCATTCTCCTCTCTGAAATTCAAAAATCTTTTTTTGGTTTATAATGCCTCACACTTATTATCATATATATATATATATATATATATATAATAAAATACGCATATATGCTAGGGTTCAAGACTGCAAGTTGCTATTTCATATGCTACCTGAAACAGATTTGATCCCAAATAGGCAAATATGCATTCCATGCAAAACTAATTAGGACTGCTGAGCACTGCTAAACAAAATAATAATAATAATAATAATCACGTCTACTGTAATTTCACATGAATAAATAAGTTTCTTGGGATGTTTGGTTGAAGTTGGGGACATTGTCCAGGCCTTGAAATTAGAGTCTACTTCGAAGGCAGGTTTGAAATATATATTGGTCATCTATCATCAAACACATTTCATATAATACTTGATTAATCTAGCAGTCTTCTTGGTATAGAAGTAAAGGACAAACCATTGAAACAAATATACCCTTGGTGACAATATTTTGCTTTTCCCAAACCCTTCTATTCAAATACCTATATTAGCTAAGCTATATGCATCGATGTATGGTTCCTATTCCTAACTCACATATACTAGACACTAGACACTAGACACTACAATACAACACATAAATAAAGTTCTCTATATTTATGTGTTATTCTAACTCATATACCAAGAGAGAATAAATGTCTATCTGTTTTCTCTCTAACACCAGATTGAATGGTTCAACTTTTGGTTCTTTATAATCAAATTAAGTAGGCAGAAAGAGAGAGAGGTGCTTGATTAATAGTAGTTTACACAAATAGGAATCTCATAGGGAGAGTGGGTCTTGAAAGTTGAAGCATTTGGGGTAGTGTTGGAGAAGGAGAGAATATTCTGAAGGCAAGAGAGTTCAACAGAAAAATCCAAAGATGAAATGCTAAACAAGTTAGAAAGCAAAAACATGATTAGATTATGATTAAGGGTGAGCAGGAAAGTCAGCCCACAACCAGACGACTGACTCACTCTGCTCAAATTTCCAAAAATTCACTGCCTTAGTTTGTCAGCTCGCTTTCTCTCAGCGCATCCCTTCATAGCTAGTTTTCTCATCAACAAAGTTTTAACCTAGCTAGCTACCTCTCCATACATATATATGTAAAGTACTACTGGTTCTATATATCCTAGATTATCTTATTTCCAAAACATGTGAAATCTCTATTCACTACTCACTGTTGTGTTGCCAAGAAAACGCTCGTGATTATTAGTTGATTAATATGATTTTCACAAAAAGTACCGCGGGAGATAACATAGTACCAGCTAGCTGATTAAATATATATCTGTGTATATATATATGTACTCAAATTAAGAATTTAAGATCGAGCAACACCTAGCTAGTATTATACTGGCTCTTGAGAGATAGAATCAGAAGCATCATTTACTTAAGAAATAATAGTATAGTAAGAAAAAGAACAGTACGTAGGAGTGGACTGATTGGTCTTGTTGGTTGGTTAAGCTATCCATTCACATTATGCCATTATGGCATCATTCCAAAGAAAACCGTAGGTCGTTCATGAATTCAAAACAATACACAATCACTTATCAAGGATTATTGAAAAGATGTGCTTGGCCATTTATATTACACTTGCAGCAAATACGTAAAGTACTTTTATTCAAATTCAACCGAACGAGACATAGTTTACCCAACAATGGTGATGAAACAGCTTCCAGGGATCTTATCAAACAAAATCAAACCCTGTAAAAGATACTAGAAAAAGAAAAAAGCTTAAAAGTTCAATTATACATCTACCATTCCAAGACCAGCTAACCAAACTTTCCTCTTTGATCGATTATTCATTGTTGGAAGTTAATTCCATTTTATAGTGTCGACCTCATTATCATTACATGATGTTATACAAGACCCACTTGGTGAATGGTGATCGAGGCATTGCATGCCCTAGGCTACTGTCAGTGCCTCATTGGGACGACGATTATTCCCTTTATGTTTCGTCGTTTCTTTGGGTTCATCTTCGTCAAATGACTCAATGACAGGTAGGAACGTGTTTTGATCCATGCACGTGCAAGGGACATCTCCATGTAAACTCGATCGTGAATCTATCATATACAGACAATAGCCATACCCCTTTTGATTCAGGAAATTGAAAATCGTCATGATGAGCAAACCTAACCTAAACCTATCTTCCCGGCCATTAATTTCAACTTTCTTGCAAGTTCTGCACTTTCTTACAAACCTAAACCTATCTTCTAAGGAACAACAAGTGCCATAAACATTCACCTTGAGTAGAAAGATAGAGCAAACCGAAAAAGATGTTTCTTTTTCTTGGAAATATAGAATTAAAGAAGAAAGGAAGGTGCGTGTTTCTGTGATTGGATGGATATGGATCTCTAGCAAGTCACCCTCATTCAGAAATTTTAGCTTTTCTTTGTGACAGAATATATAACACGTACAAATGCATTAATTTTCTTGCTTTCTTTCTATGACTGCAACTACAAGAGTACAAGTGATTACTAGATTCAATTTAAATCATACCGCACCAGAAAACAAAAGCATTGAAATAAGAATCTTCTCTGGTAAAGCCTAGTGTTTTGAAGAGTAAATAAATCTCTGGTAAAGCCTAGTTAGATCTTTTTTTCTTAGACAACAAGACTAGTTAGAACTTTCAGAGAAAATAAACATAAAAATAGTAAATTCAAAAACTTGGTAAAAGGCAATTTTGCAAAGAAAAAATGTAAATGCATGAAATATCAAACTGTATGAAAATATGTACAAATCTTTTTGTCATTGGAAAAAAAAAATAGTGAAAACAAGCTAGGCGGCCTCTAATAAGTAGAACTATAGACCATATATCTATAAGAAGACGAAAACTTCATTTCCACAAATCAGCAGAGACAATCAAATCAAGACAAAGCCTTCACTATTTGGAATGTCATGGTCTACAACCTGTTGTTGATAGAGTCTAGATGGAAAATACAAAAAAACAACAAGCAAACAAAATATTTACAACATTATCGTCTTGCTGTCCCCCAAAATTAACGCTTCTTGGTGTATGAAAATATGAAATAGTGAGATTTAATGTATTGTGTAAATACTAAATCAACATGTTTATTAATTTTAAATTTACTGATAACATCTCAATATATGTCAATGGCCAATAACTAAAATATTAGTAATATGATTGCAATTTCGTTGAACTTTTATAGACAACTAAATTTTGATATTAAATATGATCGACGTCTTCTAAATTTTCACTTTAATACAGTTTTAGTGATTTTAGTCAAAATTTTCATGCATAGTGAAATTATATCTGAGAAATATTTGATATTTATAAACCCTTGTTATATGTGTTATGCTCGATGTTTAGACATTGACATCAATAACCTAGTTCAAGTATATAAATTCTACCAATTACAATTATTCTACAGAATTAATACAATCTTTAGTTTCCATGCATGTATAATTGATATCTCATACCATCTATGGCAAAAGAAACATCTAATACTTGCTTTTGAACACATATCTAATCTAATCTATGTAAAGAGGATAATCTAGCCAGGTCTTCCATGAAATAGTTGAGTGGGGCTCTTCACATTACAAACAAATTGAAAAATATTAGCATTCTGTACATAAAATTAATAAACTAATGTGGTGGATTATAAATATTATTGGAAAACTAAAAGGCAAACAAATTATGGGATAATCATTCCAAATGGGAAAGTATGTAGACTAGCTTTTCTCCGGGCCTCATCATATGTGTCATCATGCACCTTGCATTGCTCTCTCTCTCTCTCTCTCTCTCTCTCTCTCTCTCTCTCTCTCGTCCCAACTTTAACTTTTCACCGCCTCCCAACAAATATTAGTATTCCATTCCTCCTAAAAAGTAGATAATAAAATGACTGCAACAAGCCAACAACATCAACATGAGAAGGAGAAAGAGGGAGAGGGGGAAAGAGCAAATCTTGCATATACTATTAGCTTTGTTGTTAGGGTTGAAAGCATATAATAACCATACTAGTCTTTGGTTTTCTCTCTTAATCACAAGTCTAATACTTCCCCCCTCCTTCGTGAGCTCTTGTCCTATTCTCTTCTAGGTATCTTATAGCTTGCCAAGGTAAAGATATTATTGAGTCAAACTGATAGAGAAGAAGATCTATCGAACAAGAAGCTAGGTAGGACTAGTTTTGAATGTTGGAGAAGATCAATATGGCTCATGAAGAAGAAGCAATTAACTCAAATGGGTTTCTTCAAAACCCAGTTGCGGTACTTGGATCCAATCCTCCTCTGTCAAAAAGAAGAGAAACCTCCCAGGAAACCCAGGCAAGTTTAATCTTCGTTCGGATTCATAATTATCGAATTGTTAATATTGATTCCAAGTATGTATATTTGTTTCAGATCCTGAGGCTGAAGTAATAGCCTTGTCTCCAAAGACTCTGATGGCCACCAACAGATTCTTGTGTGAAATATGTGGTAAGGGATTTCAGAGAGACCAAAACCTACAGCTGCACCGCCGTGGACACAACCTTCCATGGAAGCTCAAGCAAAGAACAAGCAAAGAGCCGAGGAAGCGCGTCTACGTGTGCCCGGAAAAGAGTTGCGTCCACCACCACCCGTCTAGGGCGCTCGGAGATCTGACCGGAATAAAGAAGCACTTCTGCCGCAAGCATGGCGAGAAGAAGTGGAAGTGTGAGAAGTGCTCCAAGCGGTACGCGGTGCAGTCGGATTGGAAAGCTCACTCAAAGACCTGTGGCACTAGGGAGTACAAATGTGACTGCGGAACTCTATTTTCACGGTAATTAATTCAGTTATTGCAAATGAAGAAGAAATTATAAATAAAGGTTGGTTTTGTGGTTGCAATATGTTTCTACTTGCGTCCATAATTTCTTTGCTATTATTAAAATTTATATATTTCCAAATGAAGAAGAAATTATGGACGCAAGTAGATCGCAAATCTAGTTGAAGAAGAAATTATAAATAAAGGTGGGTTTTGTGGCTGCAATATGTTTGTCTGTTTGACAAATTTTTGTTTGATGAACAGCAAGAAACCAAACACCTCAAACAAATAAATGAAGGAAAAAACATATATAAAAGCATGACAGTGATTTTGTGGCTATGTATGATAGGATAGATGTCTGCTTTATTTTCTTCCTGATATATTTTACCTTCTATCTTAGATCATCTTAAGTTGTTGATCTCCATCTATATATGGGGATAATGTCTGACAATATTGTTCATTTTTGTTTTCTTGAAGACAAGGAGTTAAAGCATTTTCAACCAATATTGAGATATATTTGTTTTTCTGTTTTCCTACCATTAATTTATTTAGATCACATTAAGATAATTAAATGTCAAAATTGATTGTCTTAAATTTCTTAACAATATGCATTTTCATTGCTGGGCAGGCGTGATAGCTTCATCACACACCGGGCCTTCTGTGATGCCTTAGCTGAAGAAACAGCTAGAGTAAATGCAGTATCCAACATCCACAACAATGCAATGCCCAGTAATATCAACTATCATCACTACATGGGAAATAATGCATCTTCACTACTACTAGGACCTCCGAACATGCCCCAACTACAATTTTCTTCTATTTTTAAACCAATCTCCAGCAATGATACCCCTGACACCGTGAGCCAAAATACCCGCGGTCTATCTCTTTGGATGGGACAGGGATCCAACAGCACCCACGAAGAAATGACTGTTAATAATCAGCATCATCACCATCAACTTGGGTCTGTGAGTTCATCAGCTGGTTCAATATTTGGTGATCCTAATAACATTAGTGTTTCGTGTTCAGTGCCTCCTCCGCCTTCTGATCATTATCAACTGAATTGGGTCTTGGAAGTAATAACAAGCTTTCTACATCAAACAATGCTCATCATCAAGATCAGTTAACAATCACAAGCACTAGTGCTGCTAGCTCACTTCCTTCTTGTACACACATCAAACGCCTTCAGCAAATATGTCAGCCACAGCTTTGTTGCAAAAGGCAGCCCAAATTGGTGCAACTTCAACTGACACGTCATCACTGCTTGGAAGTTTTGGATTGAAGTGCAACAACAACAATATTACTAGTAGTGCTAGTCAAGCAGTGATTCAAGTTCAAGATGGGAGCAAAGTTTGTGGACTCTATGGCACTGTGGAGAACCCAGGAGCTCATGATCATCTACTGCACATGCATCAAGCGAAACGCCGCCACATACAGAGCGAAGAGAGCGCCGGAGGAGGGCAGACTAGGGATTTCCTTGGTGTTGGCGTGCAGACCATTTGCCACTCTTCACCAATCAATGGATATTGGGTTTGAGGATCGTATGGAAAACTAGAGAATGAGTTGCATTTTTCTTTTTTCAGAATAGAAGGGCAAAGTTGTAATAAACAGAAGTTTCACGAAGTTGGAGAGATTTAAGTATTTGGAAAGGGTTGCAGGGATGAAAAGGTGGCAATTGAGTGTTTAATGGGGGTTGCTAAAAGTTTGTGCATATAGAAAAGAAAACTATTGAAGAGGAGCAGTAGAGAAGGACGGAGATCCATGCATATTCTCTGAACCCTGAAAGCTGATCCCTTTTAAAAAATGGTGGTTGGCCTTTTATTTTTCAGCAAAAGGGAAGTGGTGTAGTGGGACTGTGGGAGCAAAGCAACAACCTCTTTTGGACTCCATTATTGCACGATCGTTTCACCTCTGTGTTATGGTTTGTTGTCCTGTCAAACTGGGCTAAAAAGAGTTCCTCATTTCCAATGGCAAGAAAGCTTGATTATAGTACAAATGGCTGGGGAAAGCCGGCCTATTTCTTTAATATAAAACTACCTAATAATGCTTTTCTTATCATCCAATTAACCATGCATATCTACTTGCACTGATATGCAAGAAGATTAGTGCGTGCGTTGCACAATTTCGTTGTTGAGAATATATACATCCCACATGGGAAAAATGGGACCTTGCCTATGAGTTTATAAGGGTTTGGGCCACTTCATCCATTACCAATTGGTTTTGGATGTGAACCCTGATAGGCGCATTTTAATGTGATATTTTAAATGTTAATTCCTCACATTTTGCTTAGTTATTCCTTAACGAATCGATTTTTAACTTAATTTCTATTTTTAGGTACATTGGAGTAGATGAAGAAGAAATGAGTGTTACGTCCATAATTACCTAGAAATGATGGAGAAGAATGAAAATGCACTAAAAAGTCAACCTTGAATATTTTCTTACTCCGGCTAGGAGAATCAGAGCCAAGCAAGGAAGAAGGAGCGGCCACCTGACCAAATGAACTCGAAATGAGCTGAAACTCTCCAGATCCATTCTAGACACCCAAAGGATCATTTCTTATGAAGAGTGCCAGAGAAAAATATGAGTGGAAGGCCTTCAAACAATCAGCCCAATTTTCTACAGAAGCAAAACCGGAAAACTGGACCTGTAAGAGGTCCAGCAGCATTTCCGGCCCAACCACATGGAATAAAGCTCTGAAAATTTGTGAGGATGATCTACACTCATAGTGGAACATTTTTTATGAAGAAGTCGAAGGCTCATTCTGAAGTTTTGATGGAGAAATAATTGAAGGAATAAAGGGAAAGAAACTGACCTGAAAATAGCTCAACACCACATATTCATGTTCCCACCCATATGAAGAAAGCATTTCTTTTCCTTGGATACAATTTTTCTACCCTAAAAGATCATCATCACTTCCACATTTCTTCACTTTCATGCTTTGCTTTCATCATTACCTCATCTTTTACATATTTTACAAACCACTCTCACACTCCACTTTCATTATTTTTCTTCATCTCATCATTTCACTCTTCTTTTTCTTCCCTATTTAAACACCTTCTCCTCTCACTCTCAATCACACATTTCCTTCATCCATTCCATCTCCTTGTCTCTCCATTTCCTCTCCATATTTCTTTTCCATTCTCTAGTTTTCTTGTTCTTCATTTTCAAGCCAAGAGAAAGAGAAGCCATGCAATACATCAATTTCCCAACCGCCATCCACCCTTGTGTCGTCCCTAGAAGATTGCTTGTTTTCAAGGATCTTCAAGTTCTTCGTCTCAAGGCTTTATCATTCATCTTTCAAGGTGTATTATATCCTTTCTCTTGTTTTCTTTGTTTGATTTTGTAAAACTATGAATTCTAGTTAACAAATAATGTTAAGGGCAAAGTTTAAAGCCCGTTTATATGTTTTGAGATAAAGTTGTGATTTCTATATGTTGATTTTTATGTTGCTTATGTGGGTTTGTTTAATTAAATTTGCATGATAGAAAACTTTTGTATTTTAATCTTATGTGGTTGCAAACACTTAGGGTTTTGATATAATTGGTGCTAGGTTTAAGAACATGAAATCGACTTTTCGTTTTGTGTAAACTTGAATCAAAGTAGTAAAGGTTTTGTGCAAAGACCGAATTTAATTAAAGAGGATTGCAATTAGGTGGACTTTTCCATACTAAGTTGTACACTTGAGTTGATAGCCTTTCTCTATGTCTAATGCGTTGAACATGTCATGATTGACTAGCTTTCTAGGGCTTGATTGCATGTTTGATAGGATTAATCTAGGTGCTTTCGCTTAGGTTAATTAGCATTGAAAAGTAAAATATGGGAAATCATTTGCTTTCGAATGTTTCACATGATCAACTCCTCTCTCATGACATTTAAAATCAACTATAGGAATTGTAATTGGATTTCTTGCATATGGATGTGATTTTGATCTTTGTTCCTTGCGATCCACCTTGTATATATGTTTTACATTTTCTTTATTTTATTTATCTTAATTTTCAATTATATAATTCTTAAACCCCCCTCCCTTTTTATTTTGTTACTTGTATATATTTCTATTCTTTGTTTTATTTTTGTAAATAATACTTTATTATTTAATTCTTTATTTGTTTATACAATTGTATATATTTATATTCTTTATTTTATTTTTGTAAATAATACTTTTCTTTATTTGTTTCACAATTACAAGTGTACCCTCAATCCCCGGACAGAACGATCCCTATTTGCTTATACTACTAACGATATTTCAGGGTTAAATTATGCGCTTCCCAAAAGCGCATCAATTTTTGGCGCCGTTGCCGGGGATTGAAAAATCACTTGCTAAATTGTGTCATTTATTGTATATATTTATTGTATATAAATTGTTTGAAACTTAGTTTAAATTAACTAGGATATTATTTATATTATTGAACATGAATTTTAATTGTAGGTTGTAAATTGAGAGGAATAGGTGAAGTCTCTTTTGTTAATATTGGCCTAAACCCCTTATTGGTACCTAGCTCAGGTCCCTTAAGGTTGAGGGCGGCCTTTATTAACACTTGTTGAACTGTCTTCACACTTATGAACTTTTTCATCTTAGTAAGAAAGCCTATGTGAAATGGTGTCTAGGAAGGGGACAACGTTCATGACGGGTTTTTGAATCCAGAAGTGCTTGCAAATGGGCCTAAACCACTATGTGGGAGTAGCTCATGCCAAAATGGATTTTTCCTCTCGTGTTCGTCCTCCCCTACCTGGCCATTTCAGTAAGGTTGCCCAAAAGATTTGAAAGGGAGTTTGTGTCTAGGCGATTATACTTGGGCCGCACGTCCACTTGATTTACCGATTGGAATTTGATTCGATATCAATAATGTTTATAACAAAAGAAATACTTGTGAATACTCTATACGTGTAAATTATTTTGTTGTTTCACACTTTAAACTTGTAAAAATACTTTTCACGTTTTATACTCACTTGAGTACTTAACTTGTGTCTTATGTACAATATACTTGTTAATTATACTTGTAGTTTGTAATTAATAGTTATACTTGTTTTTATTTTGTATTTCTTTGTTAATTATAGTTACTAACTTTATTTAATGTAGGTACCGTCTGGCTGCAAGACGTAAAATACAAGCGCTACTTGGGAGGCAACCCATGCAAATCAGATTTGCTTTCTCTTTCCCTATTTCTTTTTATTTTTCAATTTTTCTCTTTAGTTTTTATTTTAGGATTTGTTTTCGTAAATGTCTTCTATCTATGCTTACTTATTACATTGCATGCTTTTAATTGATTACATTGAGGATAATGCAATATTTAAGTGTGGGGGAAGAGATTTATATTTTTGTCTTTCATTTTGAGTCTTATATATATATTTGTCTTTTATTTTGAGTCCTTTATATAAAAAAATAAAAAAAATAAAAAAATATAAAAAATAAAAATTTGCATTCATTTAGTCTTATTAAATTCAGCTATTTACAAAAAAAAAAAAAAATTTAAAAAAAAAAATATAATAATAATAATAATAATACTAAGCCATGTCTGCATCTCCGTAGGAGTTGAGGCTGAGCTCAAGGGAAATGCGAGAGTCATCGCCATAGCCGCTACCTCCCTCAGAAGTAGTCTTCATGTTGCCAAAGATGTCCTCACCATGCATGGGGAATAGTGGAAGGGTTTCAATCTCCTGGTGATCTCCTCCTCGTTGTTCCATGAAAGATTGTCCTCCTGTTGTGCCAAAGGAGGTAGTACTGGTATTAGTGTTGAAGGGTGAGGAGGAATATGGGTCAACACCATAGCCGACACGTGACCCAAAGTTTAGATCAATGGATCTACCATCATCAGTAGAACTAGTGGATCCAAAATTGAGATCGAGAGATCCACCAACCGGAACGTTCCGAAATTCCTTCAACTTCTGCCTCTCACGAGCCTTGAGGTTCTGGAACCAAAAGAAGACGTTTTTGTCCTCGATCTGCCCATACTGTTTCAGATGGAGGGAGATCTCTTGAATCTGCTCTGGAGTTGGGTACTTAAAACCCTTATCATAGTAAAGGCCCTTGAGGATTCTTAGTTGAGGCGGTGTGGGAGCCCACCGGTTATTAGTCCCGGCTGCTTGGTTGTTTCCTCCATCCTCGATTTGTTGCTGGGTCTGTTGCTCTATTAGTTGCAGAGTTTGTGGTTCCATGTTGATGAAGAAAGGATTGGAGTTTCGAAAGAAAGGCTGAAGGGTTGAGAGAGAAAGGATGGAACTCGGAAGAATTTTCTTTTGGAGTGAATAGTCGCTCCCTCAGAATGCACCTAATTATAGAACGAGTGAGCAGATCTCCACCGTTGGATGGACGACCTCTGAGATTAAATCTACGCGTTGGATTAAAGTCACCCGCAAACACGGAAAAGCTGTTGCCGCGTGGAAGACACGTGGGGGAACCAAACGAATCTCGAGGAGCTGTGACAGACAAGCTACAGCCGAAAGCAGGTTTAATTGCCGTGAATCAAGGAAAAGAAGGACGCGTGGGGGAATCAAACGAATCTCGAGGAGCTATAGCCGAAAGCATGCCATAAATCCAGGAAAAGAAAGGAATATTTACACGTGGGGGAGTTTCTTGGGCCGTGAACTGTCATAACTCTTCTCCTTCCCGGAGAAGCTTTGTTAAAACTGTGTGCCTGTTGAGATTTCTACCCTATTTTGTGCTTTACATATACATCCTTTTTTGTCTCCTCCAGATTTTACTAAGGTTTGTCTAAGCGTGCAGTTTCAAATTCCTTCTACTTCCTCATGGCTCGAACCAAGGTTACCCCTCGCAGGGGCGTCAATCAACACCGTGTTCTCTCTTTGGAAGAAGAAGGTCGTCAAGCGGCCACTAGAGCTGGGCTTACTCGTCCATGGGACCATCGTCCTATCCGTGAGCGTACCCGCAGTCCCCCTCCTCTGCCTCGTCGCTCTCCCAGACTGCATCCCGGAGAGTCTTCTTCCTCACCAGCTGCTCGTGCTCCTCGGCCTATGGCCACCCTGGAAAGCTTGTCAGATTTGATTGATGATTTGCGTTCCTCTCTCCGCGATGGTATTATGGTGACAGATTGGAGAGTCAATTGCATGATCGATTACATCTCTGAGATGAACTGCTCTTTGATCCGCTGTCACACTGCAATAAACAAGCTTGCTCAGGAAGTCAATAACTTGCAAAGTTATCCTCCTGGGTTTCCCCGCAAGGACGCTACTGCATCACACCATGAGGACCCTCCTCAGGAAGCTGAAACCAGCAAGAGGGCTGCCACTCGCCCGCATACCGCTCCTCCAAAGGAGTAAATGGAGATACAAGTCTAGGCTGAAAGACTTTAAACATTAAGCGCTGCATGGGAGGCAACCCATTTCAACCGTATCTGTGGAGGAGCCATCAAACGCAGATTTGCTTTCTTGAACTCTTCCTTCTATTTTATTTTCATGAATTTTAAGTTGTTTTAAGTTTCGTTGTGTTAACTTTCTCTTCTATGCTTGATTTATGCTTTGCATGATTTATATTTGTTTATACATTGAGGACAATGCATGAATTAATTATGGGGGAAGGATTATTGCTTTATTGTGTTTTTAGTAGTTAGTATATAAAAAAAAAATGAAAAATAGTTGATGTTGGATTGTGTTTTTAGTTGATGTTGTGATACACTAAGGTATATTGGATTAAACATAGTCTTGAAAAAGGGTAGCTGTTTCAGTCCCATTGCACATCGAGACTCCCTGTTCCCGTACCTAAGTGTTGAAATTGAATTAAATTGTAAAAAAAAAAAAAAAAAAAAAAAAGTTGGTTTTAGAGTGTTTTTGTGTGTTTGAGTCTTAGGATGCTCCTAACGTCTAGGATGAACATGTCTCCGAATTCATGGCTGAAGGTTTTCACAATCAAAATAGGACTTAATTGAATTCTGTGGTTAATCGACGTTGTGATACTTGTATGAAGATTTGAGATAGGATTGTAACTTGGTTCATTAAGCATGCTAGGATTAAGTCTGATTCATTTGACCCTAAGTGAGCTGTTGAGCTAAAATACTTTCTTTTCGAGTGCTTATTGATAATTCTAGAATTTCGTGGCTGTATTTGCAAAACCTCATCTTTCTTTGAAAATCCAATGATCATGTGCCATAGATTTTAATGGACTAGAGAGTACTAGAACTCGGCTGTTGTGACTGTCAAAGCTTGTATGCCATAATATGCCCTGATCTTGGATAGGATAGAAGGTATTAGGGTAACCACCATAGCCAAACAAGCATGTGTCCCCAATTGTGCCCGTCGTGGGACTCCTTAGAATGAACCCCTTTGAGCCTACGTTGAAAACCTTTGTTTCATCACCCTCACTACCCTACCATGAGCTTAGTACAAGATATCTCTACCCTTGTCTTAAGGACTTAGTAGAGCATGACATAGTATGTAGGGGTGACGATGAAAGACAAGTGTGGGGTGGGGAAAATCCAAGAAAAAAGAAAAGAAAAAATTTTGACTTGAAAAAAAAAAAAAAAAAGCGGCAAAAGAGAAGAAAAAATTGAAAAGAAAACTCTTGGGAAAATGTTGAAGTGTGGTTTTGGACTTGCAAATTTGTAGAAGGCTCAAAGTTGAAAATTATGCCTTTGTCCATTCCCATGTTGGTTAGAGTGAAGGTTTGGCCCAAAACAATGATATTTGGTCTACAAAAATGATGACATAAGGTGGTCCTTATATGCTCTGCTAGGTCCTTAGGATTTTTTTTTGTATCCTTAATCTTCATTTCGAAAACCCTAGCTTAGCCCCATTACAACCTGTTTTAAGTGCTGACTTGATCCTTGAGATGGGCAGTCTTTGGTTAGTGGAGTCAGTTATGCAGTCGAGCTTATGGTTTAGGTTCATTTGTGCACTTAGTCATTTCATGAGGTCTTTAAAAATTCTTCACAAAATGTGTTTATTGATGAAATATGCAAGCTGTTTGTTGCCTTACAATTTGTTCTCTTGCATATACTTGAGTGTGAAGCTTTTAAGCATAGCCATTTCTGAGAGAAAAATCGAGAGTATGCCCTGTAAGTTTGGATTGGACTTGTTCGAAACATGCTATCATTCACTGTATAACTTAAGTTCTCCATATCTTGCTTAGTCATATGAATGTCACAGGTTTATTAACCATGGAATTATCTTTGTGATTTTGATTAAGTGTTTAACGTGAAAGCCATGAGTTTGGAGTCTCTGAGACAACAGTTAGGAGCAATAGAGTCATTTACTTGCTTTTTGTCAAGTCTTTGTTCTGTTTTGGATTTTTTTTTGTTTTGTTTTGCTAAGGGACTAGCAAAAGCTAAGTGTGGGGGAATTTGATAGGCGCATTTTAATGTGATATTTTAAATGTTAATTCCTCACATTTTGCTTAGTTATTCCTTAACGAATCGATTTTTAACTTAATTTCTATTTTTAGGTACATTGGAGTAGATGAAGAAGAAATGAGTGTTACGTCCATAATTACCTAGAAATGATGGAGAAGAATGAAAATGCACTAAAAAGTCAACCTTGAATATTTTCTTACTCCGGCTAGGAGAATCAGAGCCAAGCAAGGAAGAAGGAGCGGCCACCTGACCAAATGAACTCGAAATGAGCTGAAACTCTCCAGATCCATTCTAGACACCCAAAGGATCATTTCTTATGAAGAGTGCCAGAGAAAAATATGAGTGGAAGGCCTTCAAACAATCAGCCCAATTTTCTACAGAAGCAAAACCGGAAAACTGGACCTGTAAGAGGTCCAGCAGCATTTCCGGCCCAACCACATGGAATAAAGCTCTGAAAATTTGTGAGGATGATCTACACTCATAGTGGAACATTTTTTATGAAGAAGTCGAAGGCTCATTCTGAAGTTTTGATGGAGAAATAATTGAAGGAATAAAGGGAAAGAAACTGACCTGAAAATAGCTCAACACCACATATTCATGTTTCCCACCCATATGAAGAAAGCATTTCTTTTTCCTTGGATACAATTTTTCTACCCTAAAAGATCATCATCACTTCCACATTTCTTCACTTTCATGCTTTGCTTTCATCATTACCTCATCTTTTACATATTTTACAAACCACTCTCACACTCCACTTTCATTATTTTTCTTCATCTCATCATTTCACTCTTCTTTTTCTTCCCTATTTAAACACCTTCTCCTCTCACTCTCAATCACACATTTCCTTCATCCATTCCATCTCCTTGTCTCTCCATTTCCTCTCCATATTTCTTTTCCATTCTCTAGTTTTCTTGTTCTTCATTTTCAAGCCAAGAGAAAGAGAAGCCATGCAATACATCAATTTCCCAACCGCCATCCACCCTTGTGTCGTCCCTAGAAGATTGCTTGTTTTCAAGGATCTTCAAGTTCTTCGTCTCAAGGCTTTATCATTCATCTTTCAAGGTGTATTATATCCTTTCTCTTGTTTTCTTTGTTTGATTTTGTAAAACTATGAATTCTAGTTAACAAATAATGTTAAGGGCAAAGTTTAAAGCCCGTTTATATGTTTTGAGATAAAGTTGTGATTTCTATATGTTGATTTTTATGTTGCTTATGTGGGTTTGTTTAATTAAATTTGCATGATAGAAAACTTTTGTATTTTAATCTTATGTGGTTGCAAACACTTAGGGTTTTGATATAATTGGTGCTAGGTTTAAGAACATGAAATCGACTTTTCGTTTTGTGTAAACTTGAATCAAAGTAGTAAAGGTTTTGTGCAAAGACCGAATTTAATTAAAGAGGATTGCAATTAGGTGGACTTTTCCATACTAAGTTGTACACTTGAGTTGATAGCCTTTCTCTATGTCTAATGCGTTGAACATGTCATGATTGACTAGCTTTCTAGGGCTTGATTGCATGTTTGATAGGATTAATCTAGGTGCTTTCGCTTAGGTTAATTAGCATTGAAAAGTAAAATATGGGAAATCATTTGCTTTCGAATGTTTCACATGATCAACTCCTCTCTCATGACATTTAAAATCAACTATAGGAATTGTAATTGGATTTCTTGCATATGGATGTGATTTTGATCTTTGTTCCTTGCGATCCACCCTTGTATATATGTTTTTACATTTTCTTTATTTTATTTATCTTAATTTTCAATTATATAATTCTTAAACCCCCCTCCCTTTTTATTTTGTTACTTGTATATATTTCTATTCTTTGTTTTATTTTTGTAAATAATACTTTATTATTTTAATTCTTTATTTGTTTATACAATTGTATATATTTATATTCTTTATTTTATTTTTGTAAATAATACTTTTCTTTATTTGTTTCACAATTACAAGTGTACCCTCAATCCCCGGACAGAACGATCCCTATTTGCTTATACTACTAACGATATTTCAGGGTTAAATTATGCGCTTCCCAAAAGCGCATCAAACCCCAGATTACTTTATCATGGTATCAAAGCCAGGTTACCCACGTGTGCATGCCTAACCCCCACACGGGCTCCACGTCACCCAAGTTGTCCACGTGTATGGCTTGAAAATTCGCCACACGTGCGGGGGCGTGTTGAGAATATATACATCCCACATGGGAAAAATGGGACCTTGCCTATGGGTTTATAAGGGTTTGGGCCACTCCATCCATTGCCAATTGGTTTTGGATGTGAACCTCAGATTACTTTATCATTCTTCACTTCTATTATTGGTGGAGAAGATGCGCGTATTACATGAACGAAAAGTCTCCCGACGATTAGGGCAACTATATGGTGTTATTCAAGAATCCTTTATCAAGTCAGTGTTGTATTTGATAGACTAGTATGAACGCCTAATTAACTAGTTCATGAGACCGCTAGATCTATATAGAGTGCTTACAAAATCTTCAGATTTGAATATATATATTACGGGGTTGTCTATATTACTTGGATGTTTATCATACACTCATTTACATCTAATTGAACTAAAATTACAATTTAGTTGAACCAAAGTTATCACATTTATTTTATGCATTTACATATAATTGAACCAAGTTATCACATCGATAACAATTTGTTCATAAACTTGTAAAAATATCGTAGGTGGAGTAATTACCTGTAATAGAACTAAAAGTACCCAAAAAATAACTCTATTTACCACAGTGACAACAAAATCGTTGTTAAATCGGTAAATGAGTGTATCACATACATGCAATTATTGTAGAATTTCTCATATATTACATAGTTTTAGATACCGTAAACCTTATAAGATCCAACCACTTCCCTAATTCTTGTGGAGAAATACTTTTAGAAGCTTTTCCATATTGCGCACACTGGTTTTGCGCACTGTCCTTCCTTACATATATAGTTCTGTAACCCATGTTGTACTTGTACAAAACCATATTCATGCTCACAATCATATGCATACAAGATCGACAACAATCTCACAAGAATCAAGACTTACCTTCAGCAATTACTGGCATGGATTCCATCTCTGCAGCTGCACAACAATGATCACTTGAAGATGGCCTTCTGTTACTTACTAACTTGCTTCTCAATGGACAGAACAATATGCAAAAACGTGGTAGTAACAGGGACCAAGTTCATCTATTTATATAGGATAGTTAACCCTTAGATTCCTTCCATTAAGGTAATTCTTAAGGGACAAGTCTCCTAATTAGAATCCTAATGTATCACAATCTTGTAGCCTTTCTTGTAGACAAAGCAATGGATTACTATCCTTAATGAATTGATACACTGCTTCATTAAGTTACCAGTATTGATTTACAGTTTGTATCCATGTTAAACTAGGATTGATATTAAGCTAATCATCATATACATTATAATAATATGTGACAAGTCCATTTGATTCTAACAATCTCCCCCTTGGACTGACACATACTATACTTGATGATTTGCACCAGAAAATATCAAAACTAATTTAACTTACCAAAGTGCGCCCCAGATAACAAACTTGAATAAAAAAAACCCATCCCAACATGGTCAGATCATAGTTACTTATGCAGAGCAAGAAACAGTATACATTTTAACAAAATGCAAAGTTTCAGAACCACTTACACAAGCTTCTGCAATCCACATATGTCCAACCAGGAGTGATACAATATATGTTAATGTGTATCAACAAGTAAACATATATTAGGTCCTACTTTATGTTTCTAAAACTCAAGCAAATTTACTGAACACTGATGGCTTAAAATTATTGCTTGAACCTTAACATCAGGCTATACATGATTTAAGCCATCCGATAGCAAGTATGATATTCAAAAACAAGATAATAATTTCCAAAATAAAACAATAAAGCTACAGCAAAACCATATTTGGAAATACCTCAAAAATTTATTGATAATAAAAACTGTCATTACAAACAAGTTGTGATACATAAACCTAAAAATCACAACTCAAAAAATACAAGAACTGAGGAACCTTAAAATTTTAAATCGCTCCAACTGGACTAACTCTGTATTGAACCTAAGCATGTAGATTAGCTAAAACTCCAATGCTTGCTGTATGTTTCTTTAATGCAACCACTGACAATGCCTTAGTGAAAGGATCTGCTAGCTGTGAATTGGTGTCAATACTCAAAACAGCTATCTCACCATGATTTACCCTTTCTCTAACACTGTAATACTTTAAGTCAGTCAAATAAGACAATATTGAGAGAATCAATTTTCTGATGATCTTATTACACCCATTCTGTGGTGTATATAAACAGATTATAATCGTACTACAATGTACTACACCTATTGTGTACAAGGTAAGTAATTACAACAATATATTCCCATGTAGTCTATTCCTAGTAGGGAACGATGACTCATACTAACACTCCCCTTCAAGTTGGCGCATATACATCAACCATGCCCAACTTGCTAAGTGATTCATAAAACGCATTCCTGGAAACTCATTTGGTAAGTACATCTGCAAGTTGCTCTTCAGTTGGAACAAAAGGAAAGCTAATAATTTTGGCATCTAGCTTCTCCTTTATAAAGTGACGATCAACCTCCACATGTTTAGTACGATCATGCTGTACTGGATTCTGTGATATGTCAATAGCTGCCTTGTTATCACAATACAACTGCATGGAATTTTTGAGTTTGAAACCCAGATCACGTAACAGATTTCTCAGCCACAACAATTCACACACTCCTTGAGCCATACCTCTATACTCGGCCTCAGCACTAGAACGTGCCACAACTTTCTATTTCTTACTCTTCCATGTAACCAGATTACCTCCCACAAAGGTAAAGTAACCTGATGTCGACCTTCTGTCTGTGATATTTCCGGCCCAATATGCATCTGTGAAGCCAAAAACCTCAAGAATGTTGTTGTGTTTAGAAAACAGTACTCCTCTTCCTGGAGCTGACTTCAAGTACTTGAGAATCCGCATAACCGCATCCATGTGACTCTCACTCGGATTATGCATGAACTGACTCACCACACTCACTGCATATGCAACGTCTGGTCTAGTATGAGCCAAATAAATCAAGCGCCCAACTAACCTCTGATAGCGAGCTCGATCAATAGGTACCTGATCTGGATACTCAGCTAAACAATGGTTCTACTCAATAGGAGTGTCAATAAGTCTGCAATCCAACAAACCTGTCTCTGTCAGCAAGTCAAGAACATACTTCCTCTGGCACAGATAGATTCCTTCTCTCCCCCTGGCTACCTCAATTCCTAAGAAGTACTTAAGCTCACCTAAGTCCTTCATCTCAAACTCAAAGGCTAGCTGTATTTGCAATCTATCCATCTCAACAGTATCATTACCAGTGATTCCCATATCATCCACATAAATAATTAGAGCTGTTACCTTCCCTTGTTGATGCTTGAGAAACAAGGTATGGTCTGAGTTGCTCTGCCTGTAACCAACCTTCCGCATAAATTGTGAAAATCTTCCAAACCAAGCACGTGGTGACTGTTTGAGACCATACAGAGATTTTCTCAATCTACAGACAAAATTACCAGGAGAAGCAACTACATACCCAGGTGGAAGGCTCATGTACACTTCCTCGGCTAACTCTCTATGAAGAAATGCATTCTTGACATCAAACTGTCGGAGTGGCCAGTTTAAACTAGTAGCAAATGAGAGCAGAACCCGAATAGTGTTCATCTTGGCAACAGGGGAAAATGTTTCATCATAGTCTATACCATATGTCTGAGTAAACCCCTTTGCTACAAGGCGTGCTTTGTACCGATTCACTGATCCATCTGCATTATGCTTCACAGTAAACATCCAACGACAACCTACAGCCTTCTTGCCTTGTGGTAGAGGCACAAGTTGCCAAGTATTTTTCTTCTGCAACGCCTCCATCTCTTCCTCCATTGCCTTCCTCCACTTTGGATCCCCCAACGCATCCTGCACTTTGTTAGGTACTGATACAGCAAATATTTGATTCACAAATGATTCATATGACTTAGACAATCTCCTAGTGGACATATAATTAGCTACTGGGTATTTTGATTTGGCAGTAAGAGTAGCTTCATATCTTTTGGCTGATTGACCCCGAGTGGTCCTATTTGGTAACACATATTGCTCAACACTAGACTCACTACTACCAGTACTAGTGGATGGACATACCTCAAATGAGTGATCTTCCGTACCAGGAAGCTGTGGGTCAGGGGTAGAAGTGATGGCAGGAGGGGCAGTTGTGTCTTCAACTTCATTTTCAGCCATAGAAACTGGTGCCTGGATGCTTGGAGCTACTGCTATTCAAGAGGTGGCGAGCTGATGGTCTCAACTGGATCCGTCAAAATACCTCCTGCCTGTGTGACTTCTTCCTCTCCTCCTTCTATTTCCTCCCCTTCTCCATGATACAGCTCTTCAAAATATGAATTCTCCCCCTGAAGAGCTGTATCTGAAGAGGAAAAATAACTCATGTCCTCAAAGAAGGTAACGTCCATAGTGACATAGTACTTCCTGGTAGGTGGATGATAGCACTTGTATCCCTTCTGATTCCCTCCATAGCCAACAAAGACACACTTAAGTGCCCGGGCATCCAACTTAGACCTCTGGTTTTTAGGAATATGGACAAAGGCAACACAACCAAAGACACGAGCTGGAAGATTATGAAAGGAAGGTAAGGAGACATGAGATGCAAGAACCTTAAATGGAATTTTTCCCTGAAGGACGCTAGATGGAAGACGATTGATAAGATGGGAGGAAGCCTGTACAACATCGCCCCAAAGATACTTAGGCATATGAGCACTAAAGAGAATGGCACGAGTCATATCAAGTAAATGACGGTTTTTCCTTTCAGACACTCCATTTTGTTCTGGTGTTTGTGGACATGTAGTTTGGTGAACAATCCCATTGGTTGTAAAAAACTCTTGGAAAACATGATTAACATATTGCCCCCCCATTGTCAGAACAAAGGACTTTAATGGTGCTATGGTATTGTGTTTGAACAAGAGTACGAAAAGTTTGAAAAGCTGGAAAAACTTCATCTTTGGTTTTTAGTAGAGCAACCCATGACAATCTCGTACAATCATCAATAAACAACACAAAATATCTCATACCCGACACAGTGGGTTCTCTAGATGGCCCCCAAACATCAGAATGAATCAACTCAAAAGGAGCAACACTGTTATTAGAAATACTAGGAGAATAAGTAGCACGATGACTCTTGGCCAAAACACATGTTTCACAATGTAAAATAGACTCATCCACACCAATAAACAAAGTATGCATGGTTTTTCTCATAAGACTAAAAGAGGGATGCCCTAAACGGCGATGCCACAACCAAATTTCACTTAGCTTATCAGAACTCGAAGTCAAAGCGGCGCAGGACTGTGCTCCTAGTTTCTCTCCTACGTATGTCTGATCCAGATGGAACAACCTGCCCCTCAGATACCCCCGACCAATTATCTCCCTGGTGAGAAGATCCTGAAAAATCACATACATAGGATAAAAGGTTACAGAGCATTTAGACTCAGTATTCAATTGTGGGACAGATATCAAGTGATGAGATAAGTCAGGCACATATAACACATTATGAAGTTCTAAAGTGGGAGTAAGACGCACTGACCCTGACCTTAACACAGGAAAAGCCTCACCATTGGCATTGGTTACATAGGACACTGATGGGGAAGACAATTCAGTAAAATATGATTTGTCATAAGTCATATGATCGGAGGCACCAGAATCAATAATCCATGTATCAGAACCAACAAAGTTAGAAATCTGTAAAGCCATACCAATTTTCCCTCGACCAGCTATAGAGGATGTAGGGGTAGCTCCACCTGCTGTATGATGATCTTGGCCAGCCACTCCATAGAAATCTGATTCTTGGACCAATTGAATAGCAGCTGCTTTCTCCTTAGGACGATAACCTTGCTTTTTAGGTTTAAGACTTTAAGGTGTGGGTTCAACTTCCAACAAGTCTCCCGAACATTCCCAAGGTCGTTACAATAAGAACATTAAGGACGAGGGCTATTGGTGAAGCCTTATGGTGAACCTTACGGATGAAACGGGGCTGAACTTTGCTGCTGAAGGAAAGGTGCCGGTGACTTGGCCTGAATGGCTAAGCTAGATACTTCAATCTGTGTATGTTTGACACTCTCCTGTTGAGACTCATCCTTACGGATGTATGTAAAAGCTGTGTTCAATCTAGGAGGGTATGTCATTCTAAACAATTCTCCCTTGGCACTGCTATGCTTCTCATCAAGCCCTCTCAGAAATACATGGACCCTTTTTAGCTCCTTCTCCTTCTGGTACCACATAAGATCTTCTTGATTCTTGATCTTGCAAGGACGCTTCTGATCAATTTCAGCCCATACATTCTTCAGCTTGGTGAAATACACAGCTACTGGTTGCCCATTCTGTTGCATACTAGCAGCTTTACACATCAATTCATGAACCTGTATAAAATCAGACTCATTGGTATACAAATCCCCCAATGTCTTCCAGATCGCCTCAGCAGTTTCACATTCCTCCACCATCTGTAGCACATCATCAATCATGGCTCGAAATAGAATTGACATTACAAAACCATCATCATCTTCCCACTTAGCATAGGCCTCCACATCATCTGCACTAGGAGCCTTGATTGTTCCAGTCACATGCCCCATCTTGTGTATTCCAGGAGATAAACTGACATAATCTTCTTCCATTTTCGGAAATTGGTACCAGTGAGTTTGGTACCCCCGAAAGAACCACCTTCTGAGCTCTTGACAGAGACCTCAATCTTCTGGACCTCATTGGCCTTAGAACTTTGACTGTCATCACCACCCATTGCAATAGTACAATAGCAAAAAACACACAAATCCCAACGTATGCAGCGGAAATAATAAGAACAAAAGGCTCCAAAAAAATAATAAAAGATTTTTTTTTTTTTGGAACTTGTTGAAGTGGACTGGGTTGAGTTGACCGAGTCGGGTCTGATCGATCTGGGTTGCAAAGAGGTGGGGAATCAGGTCAGACCTGGTCGGACTTGGGCTGCCAACTGAAGAATCTGGCCGACTTGGGTGAGGAATGGAAGCAATGGCGGTCTGGGTTGTCGGAGACGAAGCCGGATCTGGGCGTGAGATGTCGGTCTGGATGGGCGACGCTGATATGAACGAGCGACGCCGGTTTGGCTCGATGGAGCTGCTGTGCTATGGAACAGGAAGATAAAGATAGCAGCTGGTGCAGATGGGTCAGGAGGATGAGGACGACCGGTCTTTGAACGGATGACGACGTCGATCCGAAGGAGAGAAGACAAGGGCGGCCTTTGGCTGAAGGCGAGGCCAGTCTGAGTGACGCCCAAGAAGAAGATGCAAACGATCGTTCTTGGACGAAATAACCCTAACAATGGCTTTTTGAATTAATTCCTCACACTAAAAAAGAAAATAGACAAAGTCCTCTCGGATCTTTGCTCAGATACCAAGTCAAATAAGACAATTTTCTGATGATCTTATTACACCCATTCTGTGGTGTATATAAACAGATTACAATCGTACTACAACGTACTACACCTATTGTGTACAAGGTAAGTAATTACAACAATATATTCCCATGTAGTCTATTCCTAATAGGGAACGATGACTCACACTAACAGTCAATGTGTTTAGAATTATTTGATCTTTTACTGTTTTTGCTAAAGAAAACAGCTGCTTCATTATCGCAATAAATCACAAGTGTGCCTGGTACAATGTGACTTAACACTTTGGTCTGCATCAAAAAATTCCTAATCCAAAGTCCTTCACACAGTCACATACACAATAATAAATTCAGCTTCATGGTGGAAGTTGAAACAAGTGTTTGTTTCATGGTCTTCCAAGCAACAGCACCTCCTGTAAGCATGAATACATATCCACAAGTTGACTTCTTGGAGTCTGGATAATTCCCTGCAAAATCAGAATATGAAAATCCAACAAGTTTTAGATCATCCACTTGCCTATAAACTAGCATGTGACTTTTTGTTCTTTGCGGGTATCTCAACAGTTTTTTCCCAGCTACCCAATGCTCATGACCTGGATTAGATTGAAACCTTAATAAAATCCCTACTGCAAAAGACAAGTCTGGCCTAGTGCAAACTTGTGCATACATGGGACTTCCTACAAGTCTAGCATAAGGCTTTGACTCCATATTCTCTTTTTCAATATCACTTTTGGGACTTTGCTTCTTTGTCAGTTTATCTCTTTTGGACATGGGAACTTCTCCAGCTACACACTTCTCCATACCAAATCTCTTTAAAATTTTGGTAACATGATTCTATTGAGACAAACCAAGTAGTCTATGTGCCCTATCTCTTTTAATATTGATGTCGCTTTTGGGAAGCGACCAATTTAACCCTGAAATGTCATTAGTAGTATAAGTAAATAGGGATCGTTCTATTCCGGGGATTGAGGGTACACCTGTCATTGTCAAACAATTAAACAATTAAAATTAAAACAAAGTATAATATTCACAAAGATATTCACAAATATAAACATTATTTACGAAAAGGGGGGATTTTGTTTTTGGTTTTCGAAAATACAACTAAGTTAACAAAATAATTAAAATGCAAAAACATAAAAATACAAATGGAATGAGAGAACAAAGATCAAAACCGAAACTTATGATTAAAATTGATTCAAACCCTAATATTGTTCATCTAAGTCATGAGAAAGGAGTTGATCATGTGAAACGTTAAAAGCAAACAATTTCCCATATTTTACTTTTCAATGCTAATTAATCTAAGTGGAAGCACAAAGACTAATCCTATCAAACATGCATTCAAGCCCTAGAAAGCTAGTCAATCATAACATGTTCAACGCATTACACATAGAGAAAGGCTATCAACTCAAGTGTACAACTTAGTATGGAAAAGTCCACCTAATTGCAATCCTCGTTAATTAAATTCGATCTTTGTCCAAAACCTTTACTACTTTGATTCAAGTTTACACAAAACGAAAAGTCGATTTCATGTTCTTAAACCTAGCAACAATTATGCATAAACCCTCTAAGTGTCGACCCAAATAAGATTAATACACAAAGGATATCTATAACTCAAATTTAATTAAACAAACTCACATAAGCAACTCTCGAATTACAATATATGAATCTGAAAATTCTCAATTAATCATAAAAATTCCAGAAATTAATATTTGTTCAAACACATATGTCAACTAGAACAAAACCAACGAAATCAAAGCAAAGGTTACAAAGGAGAATCGGATTACACCGTGGATGAAGATGAGATGAACGAATTGAGGATGTGGTCTCTTGAATCTCGAAAGCAAGCTTCAAGGATGGTGATGGAGGATGATGCTCACGGCAATTCTTCTTCTCCCTTGGCCTTGCTTGAACTCGTGGAGATGACTAGAGGATGGAGAAACTCACGGCTATGCTAAGAACTTTTCTGAATTTTTTCTAAAGTGTAAAGATGTAAAGGAGAGGACCCCTTGACGTTGAGAAAAGGGGAGAATATATAGGGGCACGGCTAGGGTTCTCCAAGCAATCAGAAATTTCCACATCACTTCAACCAATGGTATGATGCCAAGTAAGCCTTGTGATGTGGTCCAACCAATCGTAGAATGCCAAGTAAGCCTTGGTGTGTCATCTAACCAATCAAAACTCTCCAAATTAATTCCCTAAATTCCTTTAATATATATCCTTGCCGAAATTATATAAGGATTTTCTGATTTTCTTCATTAATTTCGGCCAAGAATATCTTAGGAGAGAGTAATTGCCGAAATTCCATAAATAAATTCTGATTTGCTTCACCAATTTCGGCCACAAATATCCTTGGGAAAGTAATTGCTGAAATTCCATAAATAAATGCTGATTTGCTTCACCATTTTCGGCCAAAAATCACATTTAAATCTTCCAAGAATATCTCTTTGCCCTTAAAAATCTCCCTTGAATTACTCCAATCAAAATCTTCAATTATATTTTCAGATTTTCATGTTGCCTCCTCCTTTTCCTCTTTGTATTTTACGGCAAACACATATATATTCTCCAAAAATATCTCTCATGTGTCACAAACCCTAATTTCCATGGGCCTTTATCCATTTGCTGAAATCCATAACCTCTTGAGAGTTCTTGGGCCTCCATGCGCCACCTTTATGCCATGTCATCATCTAGAGTCTTCAAGAAGCTTCTCTCATGCCATGTCACTTCATTAATTCGATCTCCATTCTTGGTTGGCTCAAGAGTCTTGTTTTGGCAAGCTTTCCTTTTCTGGACAAGGTTTCCTGGTTGGACCAGGAAAGCTTCATTTCTTCATTTCTGCTCATTTGTGCTTCCCTTTGTACTTCATCTTGTCTCCCTCCGACGTTGGCTAGCTTCTCTCTCCATTTGTGAGCTCATTTCAGCTCATTTGTGACAAGGACATGAAAATAGAAACTAATAAGAAAAATAGAAACTTTCCTAAAATGAAAAATGGCAACTTTCCTAAACTGAAAATGGGAAACTTTCTAAAAATGAAAAATAGAAACTACAAAAATGGAAACTTTCTACAAATAGGAACTTTCCCATTCAAAGAATGGAAACTTTCCTAAACAGAGTTTTATTAAGGAAATAACGCAGAAAATGTAGGGAAATGCAGTTAAAACGTCGCATTAAAATGCTCCTATCAAATATCAATACCTAGTACGTAAGATGCTTCTCCTAACTCTTTCATGTCAAAATTCCTTGACAAAAAACTCTTGGTATCTTTAAGCAATTTTAGGTTACTGCTAGCCAAGAGTATATCATCCACATAGTGAACTAGGATAGTAAAATTGTTCCTAACTATCTTCAAATAAACACACTCATCAACAAGATTTTCTGTAAATCCAAAAGTAGAAATCACATAATCAAATTTCTTATACCACTGTCTAGAAGCTTGTTTTAGGCCATAGATTGATTTTCTTAACTTGCACACTAAGTTTTCACTTCCAGCATGTACAAACCTTTCTGGTTGCCTCATATAAATCACTTCATCTAGTTCACCATTCAAAAAAGATGTTTTAACATCCATCTGGTGCAGTTACATATCAAAATGAGCCACTAAAGCCATGATTATCTTAAATGAGTCTTTTGTAGAAACTGGAGAAAAAGTCTCAGTAAAGTCAATGCCTTCCTTCTGTGTAAAACCCTCGGCAACTAACCTTGCCTTGTGTCTCTCTACATTGCCATTTGCATCTCTTTTGGTTTTGAAAACCCATTCGCAACGTATAGGCTTTTGTTTGGGGTCAGGTTCAACTAATTCCTAAACTGCATTTTGACTCATGGAATTAATTTCTATTTCCATTGCCAGCTGCCACTGATGGGATTCACTACTTCAATGGCCTGATTAAATGTAATTGGATCATTGTCCACTGCAGAATCCATTTCAATTTCTGCTTCTTGCAGATAAACAATGTAGTCACTTCCCGCCCCCCCCCCCCCCCCCCCCCCCCCCCATAAGTTAGTTTTCTTGCTCTCTGTGATCTTCTAGGTTGAGGATTTTCAGGATTTGGTTGAGCTATTTGAGGATTTTGAGGTTCTGCATTAGGGATTGGTTCTGGTAAAATTTATGGTTCAGCTTGATTATCATCAAGATGCATTTCCTGATCATGTACTTGATCTTGTGCATCTTGATTTTCTGTAACAATTTCTGTTGCTAATGGTTCTTGTTCTAAAGGCAATGCTACATTTATATTCTCATCTGACACAATTTCCTCAAAATCTGAGGTTAAATCCTCAAAATTTGTATTGTGAACTTTTTCACTTAGAAACTTTACTTGATGTGTTTCAAAAATTCTAGGTGAATGATGAGCATAATATAATTTATAGCCTTTAGATTTATCTGAATAACCTATAAAATAGCAACCAACAGTTTTGGGGTCAAGTTTATTCAAGCTTGGATTATAAATCCTAGCTTCTTTATGGCATCCCCAAACATGGCAGTGATGAAGACTAGGTTTCCTGCCACACCAAAGCTCAAAAGTAGTCTTTTCTATGGCTTTGCTAGGTGTCCTGTTGCAAATATAATTTGCAGTTTTTAAAGACTCACCCCATAAAAATTTAGGCAAACTAGTTGTACACATCATGCATCTAACCAAGTTCAAAAGAGTCTTATTCTTTCTCTCTACAACACCATTCTTTTGTGGATTATAGGGTGTTGTATATTGAGCTTTAATTCCATTGTCTTGCAGAAACAAGGCAAATGGACCCTTTTGTTGGCCGGATTCAGTGCACTTGCCATAGAACTCACCAACTCTATCTGATCTCACTGTTTTGATTTTCTTTTCTAGTTAATTTTCTACCTTAGACTTAAAGATTTGAAAGGCTTTCAATGCTTGTGCCTTTTCTGAAAGTAGAAAAACATAACTGTATCTAGAAAAATCATCAATGAATGTGATAAAATACACATTCCCACATATAGTTTGATGCCTAAATGGACCACATATATCAGTGTGTATGAGTTCTAGTAAATTCTGACTTCTATATGCAGTCTTCTTTCTTGTATTGGTTATTTTTCCCTTAAAGCATTCCACACAGTTTGTTAGATCAAAAAAATCAAGTTCATTTAGAATTTTTTTTTCACCAAAATTTTCAGTCTCTCTTTAGACACATGGCCAAGTCTTCTATGCCATAAAAATGCAGACTTTTCATTTAGTTTGGTTCTTTTAAGATCTGTTAAAGTGCTAGTACTGTTTGTGTTATTTTCAATAAGTAAAATTTCTTGTTAAGCCATTGAACAATTTAACTGTGAATAATCATTCATAATAACACCAGAACCAATTTGAACAGAATTTTTAGAAATAAGAATTCCATTATTATCAATAACAAGTCTATAACAAAATTTGACTAAAAGAGAAACTGAAACTGAATTCCTTCTCATGGAAGGTACATAAAAAACATTGTGCAAAACTAACAATTTTCCTAATCCTAGATCAAGCTTTAAGGTGCCAATAGCCTTGGCTGCCACTCTCATGCCATTGCCCACACACAGGTTCACTTCATCACTTTTTGGGATTCTCCTCCTTATGAATCCCTGCAAAGAATTAGTAATATGAATAGGTGAGCCTGAATCTATCCACCAAGACTGTGGTTCAACATTTATAAGATTAATTTCTAGGGAAAAAACTGAATTAGAAAAAATCTTACCCTTTTTGGCTAACCAATTCTTGTAGCCAGTGCAGTCCTTTTTCATGTGTCTTACTCTTTTGCAAAAGTAGCACTTGAACCTAATGGCTTATTTTCCTTAGCCATTGCAGCTGTTGAACTCTTAGTTATGGCTTTGGTAGGCTTCAACTTGTTCTGGGGCTTTTTCTTTTTGGGCTTCTCTATGAGATTTATGGTTGTAGCAGGTTCCTTTTCTTCCTTGATCCTAGCTTCCTCATCCACACAGATGGATATAAGTTCTTCTAGAGTCCAGTTTCCCTTTTAAGAATTGTAACTAGTTCCAAGATGACTAAAACTATTAGGTAGGGAATGCAGTGCATAATGCACTACCTGCTCATCCCTAATCCCCATCATGAGCTCCTTGAGTCTGCCATTTATATTGATCATCTTCATAATATACTCCTTAGTTAGCCTAGCTGCTTCTGCCTTTTCACTTTCTACTTAGCACATATAAGTTCCAGAAAATCTGATGCTAGCTCAGGCTCTTCTATACTTCCCCTAACAGTCTTGGACATAGAGGTACGAATAAGATTTTTAGCCATCCTATTGGATCTATGCCACTTATTGTAAAGATCAGTTTCTTTCTTGGTGCTCTTTTCATTCATCTTTGCAGGCTTATCCTCAGTAAAGCAATAGTCTATGTTTTCGTGCATTCCCATGTAATTTTCTACATAGTCTAGCCAAGCTCTATAATTGGTTCCAGTTAGCATCAAGACACTGTTCAAGTTCATGTAAGAGTTACCTAAGGAGCAAAACAAAATTCATGTGAATTCTCAATTTGTAAAGAAAATAACTTTAAGTTTTCTGTGTTTTATTAAGCTTTAAGCAACCAAAACAAGAACAATCCAATACAAGATCATATAGAAAACCTAAACAATCCATACTTGCATTCATGTCAGTCCATACATAAAACAATATTAAGCATCACTTTTGAGCAGAAGCATAATATTCCGGAGTTCTTTATCAATATGCCATGTTTAACAAAAACAAATTATCCAAAGAAATTTATCCACATCTTTAGACAGAAGAAAAATCTGTAAGTATCCAAATATATTTCCATTAAGCATGCATATTGCTGTCTTGCATTCTAAAACCACACTCGACTACTTCTTTGGAAGATAAACAAGTGCATAGTCTTAAAACACAAGACACAACTTGACTTTTGTTATACCATACGCTTTCTGCTAACATCAATGAAGAATGCTTTATGCACCATGTTCACTTATGCCAACAAAAAACCACAAAACTCATGTGCTTTTCACTTTATATTCTACCCAGATCATTATCTTTATAAGAAAATTAAGCTCTTACATCTGTCAATTTCTACAATGTGTAAAGCTTTTGGGAGATTCTAATTCTTCATACATTGTTACACAATCACAGATACAATGCCATATAAGCAATCAATTCATCATGCATATTCAAGCACAACCAAAATTGTTTCGATTCCAAGAAAACCACAGAACAATCAAGAAATTATAAACTTCATCTGGTCACCACCTACTCTAGCCTGACGCACACCGGGAATGCAACTAGGGTTCTTGAGCACAATCAAAACTTAACAATTATGCTATGAATTGGAAACAATTTCTCAGAAAAACCTGATTTTGCTTTTTCCCCAATTTGCTGCTAAAAATCTCAGCGGAAGCGTGAATTTGATAACCAAATGCAGCAATCGACTCTATTGGCTTCTTGATTCACAGCAATCAGGGTTTTGAATCCCCTCCCGAGATGAAAACTTCTCGCGCATTTCCGAATCTAGTCTCAGACCTTCGTCTTGATCAAAACTAACCGTTGTGATACAACGGTCACTTGTTCTTGAGGTTTTGGTTAGGTTTGGGCTTGGATAGTCTGCGTGCTATGACTGGGCCTAGAGTCGTTAACAGGCTGAAGGCTTGTTAACCCGTAAAGCAAAGAATTTTTTTTTGTTTGGTTGTTTTGCAAAACCCTTAAATCAATTTTTATGTCAAGCAAAACTAAAAAAACATATTTGTGAGCCTATGCTCTGATACCAATTGTAAAACCATATTCATGCTCTCAATCATATGCATACAAGCTCGACAACAATCACACAAGAATCAAGACTTACCTTCAGTAATTACTGGCATGGATTCCATCTCTGCAGTTGCACAATAATGATCACTTTAAGATGGCCTTCTGTTACTTACCAACTTACTTCTCAATGGACAGAACAATATGCAAAAACGTGGTAGTAATAGGGACCAAGTTCATCTATTTATATAGGATAGTTAACCCTTAGATTCCTTCCATTAAGGTAATTTTTAAGGGACAAGTCTCCTAATTAGAATCCTAATGTATCACAATCTTGTAGCCTTTCTTGTAGACTAATCAATGGATTACTATCCTTAATGAATTGATACACTGCTTCATTAAGTTACTAGTATTGATTTACATTTTGTATCCATGTTAAACTAGGATTGATATTAAACTAATCATCATATACATTATAATAATATGTGACAAGTCCATTTGATTCTAACAACTTGATCATCTTTGGTGTCACGCCCCTGATTTTACACACAAGAAAATCAATATATAACCCCATAATTATACATGCGTGAACGTTCAGCCATCAATACCAATACCTGGAAAAATTTTTCCCTTTATACCATATACATATTGATGCCCTGAACCCACTATGTCAATATTGACCCGCCCACAAAGTCATATATTACATAAGCTTACGAATTAAATTGTCAACAACAAGATAAAACGTAAAAACTCCTCAGAGTTTACGACAAAGCGGAAGTCATAACAATGGCAAAGCTAATCAAATTTGCTTCCTACCAGCTCTGCTGCCAACAAGATACCTCAGCTTCAGCCACGATTTCCCTGACTTGCAAGATTAACCCCTACACCGTTTGAATAGTGCACTGGGTTGTCACACAACAAACTCGGTAAGCTTTTGCAAGCCCGTATGAGTAACTCAAAACAACTCACACCAAATCACGGGATAAAAGCCCGCACAACTCACGCCAAACACGAGGAAGACCTTTCGACTCGAGGATAATGAAAACATACCATGCTTCCCAAAACAATACTCTTTTCCAAAAAGGAAAACACAAAAGTCACACCGTGGAAAAATCATATAAATTGTTAACCTAACAATTCAAATATGATTAATCGATCCAACCTGGATAAAACACATAAGCACATCAATCATACCTATCGTTAACCTAACAATAACATATGATTCACAAGTCCTCCCAGGACATTTAAAAGAAAGAATCCCTGAAACTCTGTTTTAAAAACACGTACTCATGAGCATCAGATAGCTCCCCGCTACCCCCCATGATGTACCAACAACAAATCAGTCCAACCTAGACACACAACACATCAACACAGATTCACCACGAAGCCACTAATACATGAATACATATGTATATATATATATATATCCCATAATATATATATGTACACACATAGTCATTCACTCAGAAATACCACTAATACATGAATACATATCTATATATATATATATCCCATAATATATATATGTACACACATAATCGTTCACTTAGAAATGCCGCTAATACCATCTATAGTCACGGTTAATCCCATAACTCCAAGACAATATGGTAACTAGGCTCATAACACAGATAAATCATTGGTCACCATCTGCAACCTATCACCATCTGTGACTCTTGGTTTTCAGACCCCATCTGGTCTTAGAACCAACCGTTGGTCACCATCTGCGACCCATGCTTTTCAGACCCCATCTGATCTCAAGTCAACGTTAAGTAAGTCACACCTGACCTAAAAACATTACGACCATCTGTGACCCTTGGTACAAGGACCAATACATTTAAAATGAGTCACGCTTGACTCCAAAATGTAACATCAAACTCGATACTTTTCAAACAATAGAAAACATTTTTTTCCACAATATTGTTTCTATGAAAAGTCTCATTCAACAATAATATGAACTCATCATGCATATTATTCATTACACATCATCCACAAAGAATATATATATTTCACGTAAATATATTTATACGTAGTCATTCGCTCAAGAATGCCTACTAATACCAACTATAGTTTGCAGTTAAATAATTAACGCCAAAACGATAATGGTAATTCCGTTCATTAATGAACCTTGTGAGATTACTCACCTCGAAACTCCTGCTGCGTCTTCAATACAGAACAAAGCAGCCAGCCCACAAAACAACCGTCCAAGGATACCTCGTCAAGCAACTAATCACATACGGTTTCAACTTAGCAACAATCCACAAACGATTTAAGTCTGAAACCCCTGTTTTGAACTAAAATCCCCAAAGTGACGCCAATCGAGGCGAAACCACATCCGAGACCACCCAATGTCTCCAGAATACTTCTACGATCGTTATGCCAAAACCACAAGTCAATCGGAAGCTAGAATCCTCACGGATCGAAACATCAAACGGTCCGAAACCGTAAAAATCACAACATGCTCATACGATCTCCAAAAATTACAAAAAATATATCGAAATGCTCGTATCGACGAGTAGATCGAACTCAGGAACAGAAACTATCCCTGAGGTGGCCGGAAACCGCCAGAAAACACCACCACAGTGGCGGCACCGCCGCCGGACCAAAGTCAGAATTTGACAAAACTCCCAACACCAAAGTTCTTCATCTCAACTCCAATTTAAACTTTCATAACTAACACAAAGTCTAAATCATAGCCGTTTGGCCGGAATTTACCTCGCAACATCTGAAATTCGATGAACCCTAGAATTTCAAAGCTTCGATTTGTCCTCCACAAGTGAAATCGTCCCAAGCCGCTTTAGGAGAAGCATCAACGTCCTATGGGCTTCAAAAGCCCTCAAGAACCACCGGCAAAGGGGGCAGGAATCGGAAGTTCCGATCTGGGTTCGAAGCATCGCCGCCGCCAAACTTCCCGGCCTTACACCGCCCTCCACAACTCGTTTCATGCTCCAATTCTTCCACAGACCTCAAGAGGGGATTGAGGCGAAGAGAACCACTTTGAATCGCGTCCTATGGTGGCCGGAGGAGAGAGAACGAAGCCGGCGAAGTGGAGAGGCGACTCGGGCTCGGGGAGAGAGAAAACTGAGCTGGGTTTCCGTTTTTGGAAATCTGGCCTTATTTGCAATTTCCGGAAAGTTTCGTCATTTTATACCAAAATAGAAAGTTTTTCCGAAGCCCATAACTTCTTCATACGAACTCCGATTTCCGCGTTCCACATGTCCACGAACTTGTATCGACGCGCTCTACAACTTTCGTGAAGGAAGTTTTCGGAGAATCCCAACGAATAAAAAGTCAACTCTTGCGCCCCCCCCCCCCCTAAAATGACGCTTCCCGAATAATTATTCTCCCGAAACACTTCCGCTCCATCCACGAGCCACGAAACCATTCAATAATTACTAATTTAAATTCCAGAAAATCCTCAGAAAGTAAATACGAATTTCCGGGGCATCACATTTGGAAACCTCTCTCTCTCTCTCTCTCTCTCTCTCTCTCTCTCTCTCTCTCTCTCTCTCTCTCTCTCTCTCTCTCTCTCTCTCTCTCTCTCTCTCTCTCTCTCTCTCTCTCTCTCTCTCTCTCCTCTTTACGGTAGGGGGGGTAAGCCGGATGAAAGTTGCAAAGCACACTGGTTTTGGCACTGTCTCTCTCTCTCTCTCTCTCTCTCCCCCCTCTTTACGGTAGGGGGGGTAAGCCGGATGAAAGTTGCAAAGCACACTGGTTTTGGCACTGTCCTACCTTACATATATAGTTCTGTAACCCATGTTGTGATTGATCGATCATCTCTGGAGACCTCTCTCTCTCTCTCTCTGCTTCTTTACGGTAGGGGTAAGCCAAATGAAAGTTGCAAAATGAAATAGGATTGCAATGTAAACATTAGGGTTTGCCATTAGTTAGACAAAATAATCATTTATACTTAGCTGAGGTGGTTGTTAACGAGGGCGGTAGAGAGCAAAACTAAGAAGGGTGGATGGTGTTATTCATTTTTTTTTCCATCTTTTGTAAGGTGGTAGTTTTCTGACTTTTATCCCAACAATGGTAACATAGATTTTTTTTTTTGGTAAAGGGTCTTGTTTCGAAAAACAACAAAAAAAAAATCCCCAATAGAAAAGATCATAATATATAGTCACAATTCTTTCTCTTGAACACTCTTTAATTATCAAGGAGAACTTCCTCATGAAGTTCCTTCATCACTCGGAATATTGATTTGATACATACTGTACAAATTTGGGGTTGATTAGATCTCATCGACCACTGACTGATCGATTGATTCCAGTGACAATATTTAGCGCATCTAACATGACTGTACAGTAGATGCTAACATGGGATTCAGAAGAAAAAGATAAAGGAAAAAGGGAAAAGGGAGAGTAAAAATAAAAAGAGAAGCTAGATTCTACTTGTCCCTAATTTCTTGTTTTATGTAACTTTTTTTTTCTTTTGCCTCGCATGATTGAACGAGGACAGTGCATCCGTGCTGGCGTGTTGTAGAATTCTAAGAATGATTACGTGAAGTTGGAGTAGACATATAGCAGTGCAGAGAACTTGAAGCTCCAAATGTGAGCTTTTGCAATATGTATGGTCTAAAGATAGAAAGAATGTCGAACCAAAGAAATGAACTGCACGTCACCATATTGTAATTATGGGGAATATTATTTGCCTTTGGGCAATACCTAAAGCATCATGCATGGGGACATCAAAGGACATAGCTATCATTTAGTGGACTTACAGGTACAAAAGGGTTTTATGTCCTGGATTACATGATGCATCAGAATGTGCAAATTTATACTCTTATTATGAAATTTCAATTTGATTTTATCATTTTACTGACAAAGCCTTCACTTTTGAGATTCATCAATTTAGTTTATCATCTACCTTTCAAATTTAGGAACTTCTTCATTGAGTATAAATATTCATTGGGTCATTTACTCATTTATATATAGAGAGAGGAAGGATAAGAGAGGACCTTCTTAAACTTGAAAAGTAAAAATGTTTTAATTTTAGGATGTATTTTAATAATCACAATCACTCATTCCCTAGTTACCTACATACATATGAATTCTACAAAAAATTAGCCAAATTAAAAAACGTTTAACCATTTGATTAGCATAATGTTTGTTATAATTTTATCCAACGGATTACATTTTTTTTAAACAACCAGAAAACTTGTCTTTTATGACGCGCAAAAGAGTGTCATTTAAGGCGTGTTTTTTTATGCGCCATAAAAGACTTCTCTTGCTGGTCATTTACTATGTGCTTCCCGTGTGTGTCGTAAATGACAGATTCAAGCTTTTTGGTGTGTCGTAAAAGTATTTTCTTTTTTGTCTTTTATTGCGTACTTCTCATGTGAGCCGTAAATAAAAGAAAAATCTTTTACGGCATGCTTCTTATACATGCTGAAAAAAAACTTTTATTTTTACTTGTTTACGACATGCTTTTCAGGTGCGCCTTAAATGTAACCAAATTTTAAGAGCCCGCTAATATTTTTAGGCCAACGATTGAACTTCCCACTCTGTTTTTTCTTTTCCCACACCAGAACCTAGTCTTCTTTCTCTCAGAAGGCTCAAGTGACCAAGAGCCGGTATCACAAAAATTAGAACAAGCCGGAGAGAGCCCTAGATTCAAAACCCTCTCTTCTCCAATTTTTCTGAGTCCTCTTTCTCTCACATAATCCAGGGCAGCCTCTCTACATATGAGCAGAAGAACCTGAAGCTCGAGCTCCTTTGGCACATGAAGGGGTGAAGAGGACCTAGTCGGTGCCTAACACAGTTGACAAAGAACCCATCGCAGCAGTCTAGCTCCAAAGCTGATTCTCTCCTAAAAGGTAAATGTCCCCACTCCCCAATTTAATTTCAATTGAAATTTTATGGGTTTTTAGTTTAGGGATCCCCAATTCCATGGCCTGCCTCATCTCCAAAGATTCAAACTCATGCAGCAACCAACACGGCCACCACGATGATGATGTCGTTTTGCCCCATTTTTCCGATGAAGAAGAGAAAGGAGACTAGGGACCGGCCCATTCTCCCTGACCCAACTCCAGCCACCTTCGCCATCTCCACCTATTCGTTGCCGGCGAAGAAGAATGTGTGGGCACTTCCGCATAATTTATTTCCCGAGAAGCCGGTTTTGGAGTTGGATTTGAATCTCCAGTACAAGCCGGATCTTGGGAAAGAGATAGAAGCTGGTGGAGAAACTTGAAGAATGCACAGGTGTTTGTGAAAATGCCTCACAAAAAAAGTCCTGAAGGTGTTTGTAGATTATTTGGCACTCCATTTGTAACATTTTTTTTTTCTTTTTCAAATGCTAGACACTATCTGTGTATCTAAATCAAAATTTTGCTGCAGGCTGAAGGGTTGAAGTAATTATCATCCATGGGTTGGTTAGTGGTCTGTGCTAGAGATGGTGCAACGCAGAGTTAAACAAAAGGAACTCCATCTCATTTTTTGATATATCATTCCATTTATCCTAGTTGATATTAGTTGTGTAGTTCTGACTTGTTTCAATACATATGTAGGGCACTTTTAAGATATGGGATCATGATATATATTGACGTACATTTAGACATTGTGACCAGGGGTGTGGTCGAAGATCAAACTCAGTCCTTTGCATACAATCTATCTACTTCTGTATCTTATACATAGGTCATCTCTTTCTCCTTGAACTTGTAATTATATAGAACCATCTTCTTTCTCAGAAGGAAGTAAATAGACTCTACCATTTAATTTGAAGAGAATAAAAAAATGAAGGATTAATTACTGGTTACTCCCTATACTTATAAGGTTTCGTCGTTTCAATCCCTGACCTTCGAATTTCACCTGAAAAGTCCCTGAACTCTCAATTTCCTCCCATTTCATTCCTGCCGTCAAGCTCCGTCCAAATTAACAGTTAAATTGCTGACGTGGCATCCATTTCACTTCAAAATGTCAATTTTACCCTCAATTACTTTTTTTTAATTTTTTTTTAAACTCTCTCTCTTTTTTTCCTTTTTCCTTCTTACCTCTTCTTCTTCCTCCAGGCTGTCTTTCCTCCTCTGTTTATCCCCATCTTCTTCTTCTAAAAACAAACCCAAACCCAGCTCTCTCTTTCCTCCTCTATTTATCTCTTCTTCTTTGGAGATGAATATGCCTAACAAACACTGCCGGATTTCACTGTGTGTTTCTTGCGTTAATTTATTCAATTTCATGGCAACAACCACATCTACTAGTACTACTGCTGCTGCTCTCAAAGTTCACCCCCATCAACAGCCAACCACCAAACCCAGACGCTGCAACAACAACAACAACAACCTGACCAGAAAGCTTGACTCGCCGACGATTGTCTCTCCCGAGAACTCTTGGTGTTGTCCTGCCTCAAAACCAATCCCGACCCATTCCCGCCGTGGCGGACTACCCATTGACCCGACTCGCGAGCTCGATCAGGTTGAGGACTACCCATCTCAAATTCTTCATCGTCGTCATTGTTCAGGATCCGATTCTCTACAGGGATCTTATCCCCAGTCATGGACTTCACTCCCACTTTAACCAATGGCCAAAACTATTCTTATAACTCGAACTTCACTAGGTTCAATAGTATGCTCAAGGTGTCGCTGCCACCATGGTTGAGCCCGACCCTTTCCGAAATGATGTCCAGCGAGGCCCAGATGGTGCTCCCGAAGCACTTCAGATTCACCAAAACGGCGGCGGCGGCAGACTACCCATATGGGAGGTCGTTAGAGTTAGTTTAGGGGAAGGAGAGAGAGAGAGAGAGAGAGAGAGAGAGAGAGAGAGAGAGAGAGAGAGAGAGAGAGAGAGAGAGAGAGAGAGAGAGAGAGAGAGAGAGAGAGAGAGAGAGAATATAGGAGAAAGAGAGAGCCTGGAAGAAGACGAGGTAAAAAAGGAAAAAGGGCAAAAAAAAAGAGGTAATTGAGGGTAAAATAGACATTTCAGCGTGAAATTGATGTCATGTCAACAATTTAACAGTTAGTTTGGACGGAGCTTGACGGTAGGGACGAAATGGGAGGAAATTGAGAGTTTATGGACTGTTTAGGTGAAATTCGAAGGTCAGGGACTGAAACGACGAAACCCTATAAGTATAGGGAGTAACTAGTAATTAACTCAAAAATAAATGCTATTAGGTAGCTGCTTTCATGAAAATTGACACTTCTTTTGAATCTCTGATATATTCCCTTAAATTTGTCTTGTTAGCAACTATTTAATAGATTATTTATATATCCTCCTTGGTTCTAACATATCTTCCTTGTCCTAGCAGAAGTAGCTGGTAAGTTAGGTTATGATGAAAACAATGATGTAACCACCGAAGACATGGCTTTGGAGGTAAGAAGTGCTAGATTTCAGACATGTTTGGAAATCAAATGAATGGTTTATTTAAGTACTGAGTATTACTGTCTCTGTTTGGTTAGATTTTTAACTAATATATTAAGCACTTTTGGGTTTGATTTACATTTGGTATTGATACTAATTGGAAACCTCACATTTTCTTTGAAACCAAATAGATTTCCAGTTTTTTCTTTGTTAATGGTGTTGTTGATGAAAAACAATGGAAAACTTAGTGCATTAAAAGTACTAAACAGATTTTCTAATTTTTCTTGTTGTTTAGGTTCATGTCTAAAAGTTCATTGGTGAATGGTTACTGGTTTCTGGTTGGGTTAACATATAATATAAAATAGCAGCCTGATCTTTTAGTGGGTGACTTTTGACTAGTAAATGACTTCTTGTTTTATCAATATGGGATAATAACTTATATGCAACAAACACAGGTTACAATTTGAAACAGTTGAGATATAAATATTTAGAGTGGGAGTCAGAATATTGGAACTTGTTATCATTTTTCAGATGGCGGGTTATCTAAGCAAGTAGCTTTTTATGTATCAAGGATGGTCGCTTGTTAGGATTTTTTGCTGTTTCATGAACACTTACATGTTTATATGACCACATTGATTGTTGATTTTGTGTTGCAGGTAATCACAGAAAGTTGTAAAGTAACTCAAATAAGCAGCTCAGACACAAGGTAGTTCAAATAAGAGCATCTTTAGCAATGCTAGCTATTTTTGAGTCAAATTTTAGCTAAAGTAACTAAAAAGTCATTTTAGCTAGCCACTTTAGAATTAAGTCTGCATCAATGCTCTCTATTTTAGCTAATTTTGAATTTATATTATTTTTTAAATGAATATTAAATAGTTTAAATGTATTTATAAATTACATAAAATAACTTAAAATGAATGTTTTAAATTATAGAGAGTCTCATCCCGCTCTCTATATTTAGGAGCGAGATAGCTAAAAGTTATAATAGAGAGCCACTTAGGAATCTGGTGCAGCAGCTAAAATAGATAAAAAGCTAAACATGCTCTCTAAAATAGCTAAGAAGCCACAATAAAGAGTCTGCTAAAGATGCTCTAAGCCTGTCATTTTGTTGGTGCAATAGATGCTTATCTCATAGAGTGGATAAGAGAAATGTATGTAAAGTAGTGTAGGAAATGGAAATAAAGCAGTTGTGTAGGTTTGGTTTTGGTTGCGATGGATTTTTCTTTGCTTGTGAACAAATTATATATGATGTACAATAAATATATAAATGAACTTTTATTTATTTATTTTTAATAATATATAAATGAAGTTTATTTACTAATAAAAATATAGAAACATGAAATAATATAGAAATTGTGAATTGGATTATTTTTATTTATTTTCTCAAACATCATTTATGGCGTGCATGGTATGTGTACTGTAAATGTACCTCTCTTTTGTAACACACATTTGACTCATTAACGGCGCACGTTGTAACTCATTTACAGCGTGCATAGTATGTGTGCAGTAAATATACTCCTCTTTTACAGCACACTTTTGACTTATTTATGACACACGCTGTGACTCATTTACGGCGCTCAAAATGAGTGTCGTAAATAATAGTTGTCTTTTACGGCATGTCCATTTACGCCCTGCATTTGTGGGTCATAAAAGGTCATTTACGACGCACATTGTGGGCCGTAAAAAAACCTATTTACTGGTAGTGTTTACACAATTTTGAATGACCAAATGATTATGGATTTGGTTATTTTTTGTAGACATCACTTTTGCGTAGGAATCTAAGAATCAATGGTTGAGCTCATTGAATTAGGTCACATGTGTAAAAATCCTTAAATGCTTAAAATAAGGAGGTCCTCTCTCTCTCTCTCTCTCTCTCTCTCTCTCTCTCTCTCTATATATATATATATATATATATCAGGGCCCTTCTAGTGAGAGATCCCTTTTTTTTAGTATTTTTTAGGGATAGGGCATTAAACCAACTTTTCGATCATATTTTGGCATCTCAACCGTTCAGTTTTGTGGTCCTAATGTGCAGATCACTTATACAAATTTTTAACCAAATTGATTATCGTTAAAGAATTCAAAACTACGATTTAAAATTATAAGTACGAACGGTTCAGATTTGATTCGTCCATTGATTTAATCTAGTTTGATATCTTAACGGTCACCGATTTGGCTGAAAATTTGCAGAAATGATCTACACATTAGGACCTAAAAACTGAACGGTTGAGATGCTGAAATGTAATGAAAATTTTTTCTAAGGCGTATCCCTAAAAAAGACCAAAAAATGGGATCCCTTAGTGGAAGGGCCATATATATATATATATAGTCCTTCTATTCTGAAGAGGTCTTTAGATATTAATATCTAAGGATTTCCTTGATAGGCCCATTTTTCGATCGCATATCCACATTTCGATCGTTCAGTTTTTAGGTATATATGAGTAGATCTTCTTTGTAAATTTTTAGCCAAATTGATAATCATTAAGACATTCAAAACTGCGATTTACAATTATGAACACGAACGGTTCGGGTTTGACAGATTCTGTTCGTTCATTGATTTAATCTAGTTCGATACCTTAATGATTATCAATTTGGCTAAAAATTTGGAGAAATGATCTATACAAAAGCGAGCTAGTGAGGCAAAATTAATAATTTACGTTGTAAATGTTTCAAAAAAAAAAATTGTGGCTGACTTCGTAATTGTCACCTATGTCGCTTCCACGACAATTGTATATTTTAAAGGAGCTTTATGTGCTTTTTTTTTTTTGAGGAAAAAAGAACTTTTATTATTGAAACATACGATTACAATCGTAAATGAGGGCATCCAGAACAAACTCTGGAGCGTTTGAGACCTATTCGATATGGGTATTAGCATCAAAACCATAACTTGCAAACCTGTGGACTACTCTATTGGAGGTTCGATAAGCATGTTGTATCCCAATCGAAGGCAACTGATGAAGAAGTGCCTTGATATCGTCCACTAAGTTGCCTAGAGGTATGAAATCCTCACCCTCCTCACAAATAGCCTTTATAGCCAAGAGACAATCACTTTGAACAATAACATTCGTTACTGTCATGGCTTGCAACAATTCTAGCCCATGTTTAATTGCAAGAAGTTCCACATGCATTGCAGAAGTGACATACTCTTTATGATAAGCAAATCGAGCAATGAATTCACCATTTTCATTCCGCAAGACACCTCCCACCCCTCCATGAGTTGCTGAGTGTAGAAATGCTCCATCTGTGTTCAATTTTAGCATCCCTGCTATAGGTGGGCGCCAAGGTTGATTGCCTTTAAGTCGAGGAGAAGCCTGACTGCCAGTAGCCTTGTTTATGCGGCTATACTCTTCAAACCAGGCCATAGTACTAGCGACAATAGCAGGAGCAGCAATAGCAGAATCATTCCAAAGCTTCGCATTTCTATTTTTCCACAAACCCCATAATATCATCAATAACTTAGCAAAGTTTTCATCAGACAAAGAAATCGCCTGTTCCAGCATCCATTCCTTAAACATAAAAGAAGGAGAAATAGGCAGTTGCATAGAAAATGGAGGGGATGTGAGGATTTCCCTTGCTACAGAACAACCACAAAAAACATGACTCATAGTTTCATACTGATGAGGACAAAGTAAGCAACGCATTTCACCCGAATATCCCATTTTGCTCAAACAATCTCTTGTGGGAAGTATATTATGACAAGCTCTCCAAAGGCAAATTGAAACCTTACCTGGAACCTTGGCTTTCCCCAAGGTTTTCCATAGCATGCTAAATGGATCCCCAAGAGAGGTAAAGGAAAGAGAGCTCCCTATCACAAAATCTCGAGCAACCCAATATGCAGACTTTACTGAAAAGAAACCCTTTCGATCAAGCTTCCATGTTAAACGATCTCGAGTACGACGAAAACTCAAAGGAATGCATAATATAGCTGCCTGAACCTCCTCAGAAAATAAATCTTGAAGAAGTTCTCTTTCCAAGTTTTGCTTTCCAAATGAATAAGATCAGAGACCGAATGAATATTGCAATGTTTAAGCTGATGAAGATTATGGCTGGGAACATTAGGGATCCAATCATCATTCCAAATTTTTATATCCCTACCCGACCCAACCTGCCAAATTAAACCCGCCTTAAGGACCGGGCGTGCATCCATAATGCTTCTCCATGCAAAAGAGGGAGTCTCTGTAGTGTCGCATTCAGTAAAAATGTGCATCCGGAATTGAAAGCTTCACTAACAGCTATCTTGGGGGTTACATGTGTTGAAGACCATGGTCGATATTTGGGTTTACCTCTTCATGTGGGGAGATCAAAGACAGCTATATTTGCATACCTTAAGGAGAGATTGACTAAGAAACTTATTAGTTGGCGGACCAAGATTCTTCGTGCTGCTGGTAAGGAGATTTTAATTAAATCAGTTGCTACTGTTATCCCTTTGTATGTTATGAACTGCTACATGTTACCTAAGTCTCTGTGTGATGATATGCATCAACTTTGTGCTCAATTCTTTTGGGGTGGTTCTGAGGAGCACAGAAAAATACATTGGCGGTCTTGGGACCGAATGTGTTTAACTAAAGCTGAAGGTGGAATGGGTTTTTAAAGCTTTATGTGCTTTTGAACTCCTTTGTATTGAAATAATGAATATCCCCGTACCTCTGAAGCCTTATTAATATAAAAGAAATAATGTGTGAGGCTATTATAAATTGCAATATCGTATAACATTTTTCATATAACCCTCAAGTAAATCAAACTTATCAACTCTTCAATCACAGATATATGAGGATTATAAATAGACTTCCAATCCTAGAAATTGCAAAAAAAAATTAAAAAAATAAAATAAAAAAACAACCTAAGCAGCCACGTACATGCTAGTCCAGTAGTCCTAAAGATCCAAACCTTAACTTGTTCCTGTTCGATATTTTTGATGAGCAACATCAAAGACATTGTGGCCAACTTCGCCATTTCATTGGAGTAGGTTGACGATGCTAATTTGCTCGACATTGGCTGCCTATCGGATTTTCACAATATATATTGCTTTTTCGAAAAGTCAAGTCAGAAAACAATAAAATGAACACAATCACTAATATTGTTTTCCATCACACGATAAATACATCAATGTATATACATACTTACATACATACACATGCATACATACATACATACGCATACATACATACATACATACATACAAACATACATACACGTGGTCATCCACTCATGGATGACCATGCATGGATGACCATGCATGGATGACCATGCATGGATGACCACGTAATACAAACTATAATTCACGATTTAAATAAATAAATCTGACAATAAATAACTCCGCTCATAAATGAACCTCGTGAGATTTACTCACCTCAATAACCCGCTGCGTCTTCACACAACATGAGATAATATACAAAACACACTCAATCAAGCACCTAAGAAAATACAGTCTCAATTTAGTACATGAAATCAAAAGCGATTAAAGTTGAATCTCGCATTTGAACTAAAATCCTAAGTTACGCCAATCGAGATGAAACTTCATCTGAGACCACCGAAGGTCTACAAACACTTCTAGGATCGATATGTCAAAACAACAAGCCGATCCAACAATCAGATCCTCACGGATAAAAAATCGAACTAATCGAAACTATGAAAAACCTAACAAGTTTCAAACGATCGAAATAGGACTTAACCCATATATCAAAACACTCATATCTACGAGTAGATGATAACATAGTAAGAAACAATAAAAAAGGTGGCCGGACGCACCGCCACAAGAGGCGCGGTTGGATTAACCTCAAAACCAGGTTGATCCAAACCAGTCAAAATGAAGATCTTGGTGAGAGGAACAATTTTAATAACTGGGGCTAGGGCCAATTAGGCCAGCCTGGATTGGCCTAAATCATGGCCGAAAGCCAAAATCTTCAAATCAGAAATCGGAGCTCTACCCATATAATCAAGTTGCAAGGCTGGTATGGTTGGAATCAGGAGGAGGAGAGCTTCAAAACCAACCAGTTTCAAGCCGTCAAGTAGCCAAAAAAGGGAAATGAACTCTTGTCTGCCACTGCCGGTGTTTCCAGTTTCGATCCACTGCGTACGATGGCTTCCAGAAAAAGTGAACTGCTGGGGGAGGACGGCAATGTGACACCGACTCGTTCTGGGCCGGTGGCTTCGCCGACTGGTTGGATGTCGCCAGAAATGGAAGATAGGATCGAGTCTGGTCATGCCGGTTTCAAGATGGATTAGGGTTTCTGAAGAGAGAGAACGAAGAGAGGAAACTTTCCAAATTTGGAAAGTTAGAAATTACGAAAAAAAAATCTGGAAAATTTCTGAAAATAAAAAATCTTCCGCTGAACATAATTTTTTCATACGATCTCCGATTTTCACTCTCCGCATGTCCACGAACTCGTATCAACGCGCTCTACGACTTTCATAAAGAAAGTTCCCCAAAATCATAATGAATAAAAAGTTAACATTTGAGCTCTCGAAAACAAAGCATTCCCGAGCATTTATTCATCCAAAAATAATTGCACTTTACAAATAACATACGATCAAAGCATAAGAACAAAAATTCGTACAACTGGTCCATTATTAAATGCAAGAATTAAATAACGAAAATCCAGGTCCTCACACACACAGATATATATAAATATATATATATATATAAATATATATATATAAATATATATATATATATATATATATGTATATGTGGTTTATAGGTGTGCATGCAGACCTAATGCTCTACCGCCAGAAAAATGGCCTTTAGAGACTATATGTTCAAGTGCTCTTTTCGCAGTAAATGAAGCAACATCGAAGACATTGGCCAGAAATACTGTGCACTTTTCACAGGCTATAAACCGTATAGTCTTTGTTCATTAATAGATCCACAATTGAGAAGTAACTATGGTTAACAAAAAGTAACTTGAGTTAACTAACTATGGTTACAAAAATAACTTAACTAGAGTTACAATTTATGAAGTCACTAACCTTGGTTAGGTTAAAGTGACACTTATACAATATCTACAAACCTCTACCATCTTCAAAGCGACTGTAGACTTTTTATCTTGTTGTTGTTTCTACCGGTAGTACTTTGTGGGTGCCACTATGCTTCCATAGCGTTTTCCAGATTGTGGTAGCCCACGTCATCTAATCCCAAACTCTAGTTTGAGCTAGAATTGGCTTCTTCTGAGCACTGTAGATATGCTAACTCTTCAATTTCATGTGCCATCATGACTAGTATGTCTAGTGTGTGACATATGTGGCCATGGTAGCCAATAGGTCTTCTGCCTCCTTCTGTTGTTCAGGAGTCAGCTGATAGCTGCTTATCATATGTGTGGCAAAAATTCTTCTTCCACCAGTCAGCTTAAGCAGATTACTTTGTCTGACTTCTTCTGCGACTTGTTTAAGTTGAGTTCCACACCTGATTGTGTATTGCTCTAGATTCAGGGTGCTGATTACCCTATTGACTTATTCATTGGGGACCATAACTTGATTAACTTGATGATCATCTATCTCTGTTAGCAACCATATTTGAAATGGTAATTGGAAGAACTTTTCTCTTTCTCTCCATCCAATAGTACTTGCAATGCTGAAGGTTAAATATTTGGATAGCATGTGGCTATTTGCTACATGATACACAACTGTCTTGATAAATTGAGGAATTTTTTTTTATTTCATCAGTATTTAAACTTTGGAAATTAATTTAGTGAACTATTCTCCATTCAATGGCTGCGAGTTCCCAGTCATCATGGTTTATGATGAAACTAAGCTTTGGAATGCCAAAATCTTTAATATTCAATGATTCTGAATATTCCATGAAAAGTCTTGAATTACCTGTTCATGATCATGAATTTTGCAATAAATGTAAGAGAAATTATGTCCAGGAAGATGACTTTTTATGTCCAGGATGATCATCAGAAATGATCTATACATTAGGCCCTAAAAATTGAACGGTCGAGATGCTAAAATACGGTCGAAAAGTGGGTGTAATACCCAAAAATTTTAGCATAAATTCTTTTTACGTAAATAAGTTGGTCTAGCACTTAGAGGAACTTTAGCTTGTACCAAACTACTCTTTTGTTTTTACAAGATGGCCCAAAAAGGGGTTCCAGATACTTCTACACGTGCTCCCCACCTCTGGTAGAATGAGAATGAATTTACAACTCTATTGTTCAGTCCGTTGTGTTTATTTTGCTGTCTGGAAAAAGAAAATAGACCCACACTTCTCAATTAATGTCACTGAACCTTAACCCATTCTGTTCTACAAAAGCTCAATTCAGAGAAAGATCTTCTCCTTCTTCTTCATTCCAGTAACCTTTGGCTTCCTAGAGCTGGTATATCCTTATACTTCTTTCACATGTGGTTTTGAAGAAACTAAAGGTTTTTCACCCTTCATTCTACCATATGACAAGGTAACGTTTCTATAAGCTGTATCTTTTTCCATGTTGATCCTAATTCAAATACTTGAGTTTTTGAATCTTGATTTTAGTTGCTTGTTTAAGTAATTTCATTTACACTTTGGTTGGGCTGCTGGAAAAACAGAGAAATAACCTTGCATGTTAGTTTCTACTGCATGCCCACCAAGTGTTTGTTAAAAGTCCCTAACCAGCATAACTTTGGCATTAGGGACTTACTTAGGATATGTTGTTGGATTACGATTTTAAGTAGTTATCTTTATTTTAGATAAGCAGGAGGAGGAGACTGATTTGAAGCAAGTCGCTGAGCACCGTGATCATGTGAAAACCACATGTTGAACTTGAGGTAGGGGATTTTCAAAATGAATCGTTTGAACTCTTTCGTAACTATGATCTTGTGCTTTACACAATGACTGAGATTACTTGATATTCTCATCGAAGTATTGGTTTTGGGTTTTCAAATTCCGATACATACTTTTATTACCATCAGCTTTACATTCCAACAGAGCACTTGAAAACTATGATTTCACAAGTGAAACACCAAAACAGATCTTGCTTTGACGAATTCATCCAAAGATAGAAATCACTCCCCTTATGCTTTAAATGCTTTAGCTGGTTTTGAAAATAATGTTTCGTTACTCTTGTTTACTGAAAATCCAAATTAGACATGTAATTGTTTGAATAATGGAAGTGGATGTTCTGTGGCCAATATGTATGTTGTGGGAGCTTATGTTACGGGCACAATGACCCTTAAGCTCGAGTTATAATGGGCACAATAACCCAAATTCCCCGGGGAAGCCCCTTGTGAGGGCAGTTTGATATGATTATGAGATGTAAGTGAGTGGCTAGGTATTCTGAAATCCCTTCCAGTTGTGTTGATTTTTCTTGTGATGATTTCTGCCTTGATCTGGAAAATAAAAGAGTTGTTTTTAACTTGATGAATTCTTTGGAACAATGAATTTTAGTTCCTCTGCTATACTACCAAAGAAACGTATTCTCCTTCTCTCTGATGTTTCAATTATTTGTTGGATTATTTGTGGTTTGAGATCTCGTTGAGTTTTTCCTTGAGTTCAGACTAAATTTCTATCCTGAACTTCTTTCAAAGCTGTTTCAAGAAGGGCATATTCAGATTTTTTTTTAATACAACTATAATTACACATTTAAAAAACCCCTATTGGGCATCGTTTATGCTCATCCCCTTTTCCTCGAACTTTTTAGATGGTGTTTAGTAGTTAAGTGGAGCTTTGGGTGGTGTAAGATTCTGGATTTTTGGCAGCTTATCTCTTGAATGAGCTAAGCTATTATTTTGAGCAAGTTCGGATGCGGACCAGATTGTAGTAAATTGTAGACCTTGTTGATAGTTGGGTATTTGTACGAAGGGAAGCTTTAGCTCTAGTTACCTGGGTATGAGACAACCATATGGCATGGGGTTTTGTATTCTCTCTTTTCATTTGTGTTGTATTATATGTTATGTTTTCATGGAGCAAGTCTAGTGACCATTGTAGCTTTTGTGCTTGAGTAATGAATTTAACTTTCTTGAGGGTCTGTTGCTAGATTCATGATTTCAGTTTGATTGAGTTAATTTATATCATTGTCTATCATTTGTTCAGAATGTGAAAGTGTTACATAGAGACACCATATTGGCTTTTCAAATCTCTAGTTATATCTCAGCGTAATTTTTGGTTATTATTTTTTATTCATCCTTCAATATTGATTTCAGCTCAGCTTTGTTTTCTTTAAAATTGGACATTCCAAGACTTTCTCCAAACAAGTTTCGTTCAAAACAAAATAAGTTCAAACACCTAGCTTCTTCCCAAAGAAAAGTCAGTTAGCTGGAATTTTGCAGAAACTGCCCTGCAGCATAGCCTTCTTTGGTATTTCTTTTTCCCAACTTATTGGCCCCTAATTATTCTGAAATTTTGATATGTTTCTTTTCTGTTAGTTAACAAAGGATTTGTAAAATTTTGTCTTATTTTGATATGTGGTGAATTTTCGGTGATTTTTCCAAATTTGGTCTACATTTGGAAAAGTTCCAGCACTCTAAATGTCTCCTCTGATTTTCTATTGACATTTGAACTTCCACTTGAATTATTTAACCTCTGGTTTTTGTGTGTAATGAACTATGCATCCTAATGCTCGTTTTGAAACTGATTTCTTGACGGTTGGACTTACAATGAATTTTTGGCGAATTTTCTAAGTTGACTTTGTTGCTGCAATATATTTTTTTCCTAAAACCTGACAGTTAAGTCCATCTACATCCATCTTCACCCTTACTTCTCGAACTCCGTTTTGCTTGAAAATTTAGTATGTTTTTCTTTAACATGGTTACTTTTAGTCTGGAAAGTTTCAAGTTCATTGCTGCATAAATGAAGGTTTAGTAGATCTCCAAAGTTAAGTTGTTCATGCCTTAACTTTCTAGTCCACTTATGTCTCCCTTTCGTTGTAACTCTATTGAGTCAGCTTTCAGTTCTTCATCTACAGTTTTCTAGTTCAAATAATGTATTTTGTTGCTTGATTAACATATAGTTTCATTTGGTTTAAGGTTACTTACATTTCTTTCTTCAAATCAAAGTCCCTCCTGAAGTACTTCTTACTTTTAGGCTAAGATTGTATCGATCTTGGTCTTCATTCACACTTTCTCTTACTTGAGAACCCCTTAAGTCATACCCCGGGTTTGGGGTGTGACAGTGGGTCCCACAAGAAATTCCTTAAAATGGCGTAAAAAGGGGATCCCTTAGTAGAATGAGCTATATATATATATATATATATTAAGCTCATTCTATGAAGGGATCCCTTGTGGGACCCATTTTTCGATCGTATTTAGTCATCTCGACCGTTCAGACTATATGATTTATAGCTTGTCAACAATATTAATGGTGAAATACACAAAATTCCATTCCTACCACAACATAAATATAAATGTCACAAGGGTTTCGCGCTAAGCCAACGTGGTGATGAAATAACTGAACTTACCAAACCTGGTGAGACAAAGCTTCAATTACTCAGCAAAAAACACTTGGTATATAAAGTCTTAGAAGAAAATTTTAGTGAGGATCCATTAAAGCTTTGGTATATAAACAACTTCGTCATGTACCTAGTTACATAAAGGTCACATTTTAATACTACTTGAGGTACGAAAGCATCTAACTTCGAAACATGCGAACTATAACCCGAATACTACGTCAATCGAGATAAAACATCATCCGAGACTGTCCAAAGTCTTCTGAACACTCTTAGAGTCAGATCGCCCAAACAAAAAGGATTATCCAACAGTCGGATCTTCAGGGATCGAAAACCGAGATAATCGAAACCACTAAAAACCCTAACATGCTCAAGTGATTTCCAAATGCTACAAATCATATATCAAAATGCTTGTATTCATAAGTAGATGATAGCAGAGCAAGGATCTGCTCCAACAGAGGCAGGACAAGTGACCATGCGCCGCCGCCAGTGGCTACACGTGGGTCCCATGTGCCGTCACTCCGACCTCCATTCCAGGCTAATCCAACCATACACAATGTAGAGCACAAAAAGGGGATCAAACTTTATACTTGGAGCTAAGGTCGATTCGGCCAGGATCAAGCTCGAAAGCTAGATCAGCGATTTTTGCCGTTTGAACTTCAATTCTAGATTTTGGTCAATCCACAACGAATCGTGTTGCAAGGCCAATATGGATGTGATCAGAAGGAGGAGAGCTTCAAAACCATGTATGGTTCTGGCCCTATCATCGCCAGAAAAAGGTTGGAGCAACGCCGGCGCCCGGCCTCCACTTTTCGACCCTTGATGTGCCATGCACGGTGGTTTTTGGGTTGTGTGAGGGGTCAGGGTCAGTAGAGGAGAGAGAGAGAGGAAGTTTTTGGAGAAACTCAACAAATAAAAAGTCAACTCCTTGAAAGTAAAACGTTTCTAGTAATTATTCGTCCGAAACACTTTCGCTCCGCCCTCAAACCAAGTAATTGTACTAAAGACCAACTTATTAATTTTTAAAAAATTACCAAAAATTAATAACGAATTTTCGGGGTATTACAAAAAGTCTGTGATTCATTCATTAGACCTCTTTATATAAGAGTTAGTGTTTACCTCACAAATTAGTATTTACACGTATGAACAATCACATATATAATAGTTGTAACAGTACTCCCCCTTACATGTCTACTAATGAATGATATAGTGTTGGACGCGTTTCATGTTGTCTCGTTAAAAACCTTGCTGGACAATAATAATAACCCAGCAGGATAAAAACAACCGCATCTTATCTCATCAAATTGTAAAACAATGGCGGCCAACAAATGAAGTGAATACTCCCAAATCGTCACCAGTCTCAATTACCACAATATCTTGAACCAGCTTTAATTCCCCGAGGTTTGTTGATCGACTCTTTTATACTATCGATTCTGAGTTTGAAGCAATGGAGTTCAAGGTCTAGGGTTTAGGGTTTAAGACAAGAAAAAGTTCCAAGTTTGGAAACAATGAAAAGAAAATGAAAAACCTTATTGGCTTTTATCAAACTGGGCCTCTATTTCGGTTAAAGTCCGAAAATACAAATGTTGACGCTTTGCCTCATTTGTTTGGCAAAACCCAGAATCTAAACAAATCGGCGGCAAAGGTATGAAGTTCACAGACTCGCCGGTGATAGAGCTCCCCGTCCGCGACGCCGTCCTCTCCTTCCAACAAGACAACGGCTCCCTCCATGTCGGCACCACCGTCTGGCCCTGCTCCTTAGTCCTCGTTAAGTTCGCCGAGCGCTGGGCCCCACCAAGCAACCACCAACCCCAAAACCCCTATTCCGACCTCCTCGACTTCCGCGCCAAGCGCGCCGTCGAGCTCGGCGCCGGATGCGGAGTCGCCGCCATGGGGCTTTACCTCCTCGGCCTGACCGACGTCGTCATCACCGACATCCCCGCCGTGATGCCGGCGCTGAAGCGAAACCTCAAGCGCAACAAACCGGTCCTCGGCAAGAACCTCAAGCACGCGATTCTCCACTGGAACAAGGCGGACCAGATCGCCGCGCTCAGCCCTCCGTACGACGTCGTTGTGGCGACCGATGTGGTTTATATTGAGGAGACCGTAGGACCCTTGATCTCCACCATGGAGGCGATGGTGAAGGACGACGGCGTCGTTTTGCTTGGGTACCAATTGAGGTCGCCGGAGGCGCATAAGCTCTTCTGGGAAATGTGTGAAGGGGTTTTTGTGATCGAGAAAGTTCCGCACCAGGATTTGCACCCGGATTATGCCTATGAGGAGACCGATGTCTATATCTTGCGCAAGAAGAAAAAGGAAAACTGACTCTTCAGCTCAGGTTTTTCAGTTGTTTTCATGGATTTTGTTTCGTTTGCTTGTTGTGCTGCTTCAATTTTTATGATGGGAATTTGCGCTTGTTTAGTACTGTATTCTGCTTATGCACTCTGATTGTAAATATGCTTACAAAATGCTCGAAAAATCTGAAGACTGTCATGCCGGAGCGATTTTTTGGATGGCTTTATACAACAGTACTGAATTCTAGTAAGAGCAAAAGTGTTTGTGTAGTCAAATGGATCCAGGATAGAGCTAAAGATTCTACATTATGGTTGGCTGAACTTTTGTTTATGTGAAAGAGTTGTGCCAAAACATTTGAAGGTTCATGGGAAAACACAAGTTCATTTGGTTACTACAAACAAGTCGATCACAAAACAAATAGCAACTGAACTGAACTTTTACGTGTTTGGATAAGTTGCTACTGTTAAAACGAATAATACCTGATCCATCTCTGTTTTTATTTTGTAAGGCAGTGCGTAGTGGTTTTGAATTAGAGAACTTTATGTAGTATTCATATTATATAGTATGATGCTAAACTCTATGATATTGTTCATTCGTTCAACTTATATTTTCCTTCCTCCTGGCAAACTGCTGTTTTGTTCTTCTACAAAGTACTTGTACAAGCATCTTCCTCTGATTGTACTTCCTCAAGTTATACAAACAGACCATAGGTAGGATTTCGGTCCAAGAAATCCATATGCCTGAAACCTTAGAGTAATTCTGATGCAAGCAACAATAGCAGAGACTATGTGGCTGACCCTAAATGAATACGAAGAAACCTGGAATTGACGACGACAGTGAAACCTTGCATTTCCAACAATGTACTTATAGTTCTGCTGTACATCAATATACCGACAGAATTAATTCGGCATAGAGGTAGATTAATTTGATACAGATGTAGAGTAGTTCCAAACTAGTCTACCAATGCATGGAGTCAGTCTACCTATAAATCGAACTAGTACACTTAAATCGACTTCTGCATAAGAATTACAATCACAATCATATATTCCAAAACAAAACCAAGGATTCCACTTCTTCTAATTCTTATTTTCACTTGGTCGAATATGAGAGAGGGAGATGAAGTTATCTGTTGTAGATCAGACACATTTTTCCTCTCTGCTAATCTTGAGTCTTTCTTGCCCAACTGAAGATAAAGAGCCCTTGGATCAGTGCCCAATTTAGTTTGAAACAACTTGTGTCAGATGTGGTCTAGTGACTTTCAGTTCAACTTGTAATTTGTGACTGGCATATCTTTCATTTAATGTTGAGCTCAAGTTTGTTTAATTTGGTCATGAGCACAAAAAGACCATTTGGTTTTGAAGTTGGAGAGCTTGATGAGAGAGACAGGCATGAATGTATCATCTTTTTAAGTCGTGGGAGTTGGTTTCATAAGTTATAAAGAAGAGGTTTGGGAATTTGAAACAAACTAGACATATACAAGGCTCTTGAAAACGATTCTCTTTTGCATAGAGTGATTGAAAGCAAATGTGGCTTCATGCCAATGGGGTGAGATTCTAAGATAGTTGAGAGAGGCTCCAGCTGCAGTCCTTTGAAACACATATCCCCTGGCAATGCTTCAGTTTTGAGCTGTTGGTCATTTTGTTGTGCGAAATGGAAATAAAATGAACTTCTGGGAGGATATTTGGGTGGCGAAACCTCTCATTCTGTTGCCAGGCTTAACGACTCCAGTAAGGTTAATTCTTTTGCTGAATTGGGACTTTTTATCAGTGAGGCTGACATTGCTGAACTATTTTCATTTATTGTTTCGCTTTAGAAAATGCTCGTCTGCACTTGACTAGGAATGATATAAGAAAATGTCCGTTGAATGAACAATCCCTTATGATGTCTGCTTATATTTTGTAAAGGAGTGCTGAAGTGGTTGTCAATTAGACATCCCACTTTTTAGATTTTGTTGCAGGACAAGTAAACTCTGCATGAAAAACGTACTGTAATACTTGCTGCTTCAGTGATACTCTAGAAATTTATAACAACAAAAATGACAGTAGAGATTGCGAAGTGACTGGTGAACATTTTGTAGGTTTTAGAAACCAGAGCGTAGAAAGTAACAAAGCAGACATATCTTTCTTTTCCATCTTATTAGACTACCTTGCAAGCATCATAGAAATTTTCTAGCCCTTATAAGGCATCAGCTACATTCAACAGAACAAGGCTCTCCATGTAAGTATCCAGAGAATACACTTTTTTTGAGAATCTCTTGCCTACACTGTATTCAAGATCCCTAGTTTGTTAGGTATTGGATTCATATGAGACCAGTTCATCTGAATTGTTAAGTAATATAACTTCACCATTCTTTGTGAACGATAGCACCCTCCTTACTACTCCTCCCTGAATATCAATACTGAATAGCTTAGTCCAAGATTCTGCCATGCTGTATTCTTTCATGATCCACACTGAGTCTGAGTAAGACTCGTCATCGACTGGACCATTATTCCGAGGGACCAGAGAAAGTAAACCGTTCAACACCGCAAGAGTCATATTCAAGTTTGATTTTGCTGCTAAACAGCTGGGCAGAGGAAGTTCATGGAAAACCTCATTAGCCATATCAAATGCTAGAATCAGATTGCAGAAAGTGCCCTCTTCTGGTGGAGCATTCGCAACCCAGTGGAATGCACCAGATGCAAAGCACTGTGATGATGATGAATGCTGTACAGTGACATACATAGGACCAGGAGCTGCAAGTTGTCGCCATGAATTTGTGCTAAGAGTGAAAATCTCAACCACAGGTGGAACCACATAATGGTCTTTTCTTCCAAAATAGTGTTGTGTTTTTGGCTCATTGATACAATCTGAAAATTAGGGTTCAGAATTCAAATTCAAGTCTAGAAAGGAAAGAGGTTTGCGCGCAGCTTTTCTATAAGTTCTAGGAAAGTTAGTCTTTCAAGTTCTATTAGGATTTGTATTAAAGGTTTAGTCTATTAGGGTTAGGAATCCTAATCCCATGTTGTATCAGCAGCCTCTATACCCTATAAATAGGAGCTGCAGTCAGTTTTCTGGAATAAGAAGACAGAAAGTGCAGAAAACTGAGAGTCAAGGTGATAGAGAGATAAGAACTAGTCTGAGGGGTTTGAGGGATCTGCAATAAGTACTTGTAAACACCTAAATTCTTCATAGTGCTAGTGAATCTCTCAAGAGAGATCACGAAGTGGACGTAGGCTAAAGTTTTGGCTGAACCACTATAAAATCTGCTGTGTTGTTTCTGTTTTCAATTCATCTATTATTCTGATTTTGCTTAAGTAGTAAAACACAAAGATCCTAAAGGGGGCTTACACAATAAGTGGTATCAGAGCTTAGGCTCAAGGTGTTTTGCAATGGTGAACGACAAAGTCATTGTTGAAGCAGGAGATGTGAAACCGTCCATTAAGCCCTTTAATGGCAAGGACAACTTCACGCTTTGGCAGAGGAAGATGAAAAACGTTCTGGTTCAGCAAGAGGTTGATGAGGCAATTGGAAATAAGCCTGCAACAATGACTGAAGCAGATTATACGAAGAAGAATAAGAAAGCAAAGAGCTCCATCGAGCTGCATCTTGCCGATAATGTCTTGCTTCATATTGGTGAGAATATGACTGCAAAGGAAGCATGGGAGAAGCTTGAAAGCGTCTACATAGGTAAAACTATCAGCATCAAGTTACTCTTGAAGGAATAGCTCTTTGGCCTCAAGATGGAGGAAGGGGATGATCTTAATGATCACATATGCAAGTTTCAGAATTGCATATCAAACTTGGAGAAGGTTGGAGCAAAGATGGATGATGAAGACACGGCTGTCATGTTACTTCATTCGCTTCCACCTTCATTCAAGCACTTCAAAACCACCATGATATTCAAAGATACTATCACACTTTCTAAAGTGTGTGAGAACCTGGAATCATATGTCAAAATGGACAAAGAAGAAGAAAGTTCTCAAGCACGGGGACTTCATGTCAGTGGCAAGGAGAGAGGAAGGTCCAGGAATAAAGGCGGTGGATTTGAAGAAAGAGGCAGGTCAAAATCCAAGGGGAAAGGCAAAAAAAAGAAGAATGGTTGCTTCGAATGTGGTTCACTTGACCACTGGAAAAGGAATTGCAAACAATGGAAGGAGAAAAAGGGGCAGATGTTAGGAGAAAGCTCTAAGTCACCCAATGTTGTTGCTGGAAATTACAGTGACGATGGAGAACTTCTCGCAGTAACAACCAGCTCCAGCGCACTTAAATATTAGACCTTGGATACAGCCTGCACATTTCATATGTGTGCAAACAGAGATTGGTACGACACATATGAAGATAGGAACACCGGGGAAGTGTTGATGGGAGATGATTCACCTTGTTGAATCATGGGAATCGGAACAGTAAAGATCAAGATGCATGATGGAATTGTCAGAACGCTGGGAAACGTCCGACATGTCCCAAAATTGAGCAGAAATCTGATTTCATTGAGCACTTTGGATAGGGCTGGATTTTGGTATAAATCTGAAAAAGGACAGCTCAAGGTAGGAAAGGGACAAATGGTCTACATGAGGAGTGTGATGCAACCAGATAACATGTATAAACTTACGGGCTCTACGGTGGTTGGTGGAGCTGCAGTTTGTACAGAGGAAGACAAGACTGAGCTTTGGCATAAATGGCTAGGGCACATGAGTCAGAGAGGGTTGCAGGAATTACACAAAAGGGATCAGCTGGAAGGTGTAATGAGCTGCAAACTTGAATTTTGCAAGTATTGCACACTCGGAAAGCAGACCAAGGTGACGTTCAATGTGGGCAGCAGTGAGAACAAATCCAAAGGAGTATTGGACTATATTCACACAGATGTTTGGGGGCCTACACCAACAAAATCAAAGGGTGGAGCCAGATACTTTGTCTCTTTCATAGATGATTTTTCAAGGAAGGTTTGGGTATACTTTATGAAAACTAAAGACCAGGTTTTCACTAAGTTCAAGGAGTGGAAAGCTGAAGTTGAAAACCAAACAGGTAGAAAAATCAAGTGTTTGAGAAGCGACAATGGAGGTGAATATAGAGATAATCAGTTCTTACAGTTGTGTAAAGATGCAGGCATCACAAGACACTTTACTGTTAAGAAGACTCCTCAACAAAACAGTGTTGCAGAAAGGATGAACAGAACTCTCATGGAGAGAGAAAGAAGCATGAGACTTCATGCGGGGTTGCTTGAAACTTTTTGGGCAGAAGCGGTTAATCATGCATGTTATTTGATTAATCGATCACCTTCTAGGGCTATTAACTTCAAGTGCGCAGAGGAGGTATGGTCTGGAAAGCCAGTTGATTATTCCAACTTGAGAGTGTTTGGTTGCAGTGCTTATGCACATATTCCCAGCGATGAAAGAACCAAACTGAAACCAAAGTCCCATGAGTGCTTGTTCATCGACTTTGAGAAAGGGGTGAAAGGTTATAAGTTGTGGGATATAGTCAACGACAAAAGAGTGATCAACAGAGATGTAATATTTGATGAGAAGACTATGCCATTAAATGAGGAGGTTAATAGCAAGAAGGAGAAGATGGCTGTTGTTGAAGAAGAAGCAATCAAGATTTCATTAGCTAAACCATCGGATGAAGATTCCCAAGTTCAGTTGGAGCAAATTGAGCAAGTAGGGAATGATCAAGGAGCTATTGAAGAAACAGAGCAGCAGCAACAGTCACCAGTTAGGGCTCAGGTGGAGCAATCCCCACAGAGGGGTCGAAATTCCCCTATCCCACAAGCACCTGAGTCATTTAAAAGAAGCATAGCACTTGACAAACCTAAGAGGAATCCAAAAAAAGATACAAAGGTTTGGGTTCGAACCGGAAGAAGATGTGAGTCATGCTCTGAGTATAAGTCAAGGAGATCCAACTACTTATCAAGATGCCATAGAAAGCGAAGAACGAGCAGGTTGGATTGGTGCTATGATAGAAGAGATGGAATCTTTGCATAAGAATTCCGTGTGGGAGTTGGTTCCTAAACCCAAAGAAAGAAAACTTGTTGGCTACAAGTGGGTGTTTAGGAAGAAAGAAGGAATACATGATGCTGATGCCATAAAGTATAAAGCACGTTTGGTGGCAAAAGGGTATTCGCAGAAAGAGGGAGTGGATTATGACGAGATTTTCTCTCCGGTCGTCAAACACACTTCAATTCGGTTATTGTTTTCTATAGCAGCTCAGTATGATATGGAGATTGAGCAGATGGATGTGAAAACTGCGTTTCTTCATGGGGACCTCGAAGAAGACATTTATATGTCGCAGCCGGAGGGTTTTGTTGAAATAGGAAAAGAGGATCTGGTTTGTCGGTTAAGGAAGTCCCTATATGGACTTAAGCAATCACCGAGGCAGTGGTACAAGCATTTCGACACATACATGCTGAAAATAGGCTACACAAGGTTTCTATATGACTGCTGCATTTACTACCATGTATTTCAAGATGGGGAGATTATTCTACTACTTTTGTATGTAGATGACATGCTAATTGCATGCAAGGATATGTCAAAAATTTAAGAGCTTAAGAAGAAATTGGGAGTTGAATTCGACATGAAGGATCTAGGAGCTGCACAAAAGATCCTTGGAATTGAAATAAGGCGGGATAGAAAAGCTGGTAAAATTTGGCTGTCACAAGAAAAGTACATTCTGAGGGTACTTGAACGCTTCAACATGGATGGAGCTAAGGTTGTTTCTATCCCATTAGCTACACATTATCAGTTAAGTGCAAAGCAAAGGCCATCAAGTCAAAAAGAGATTGATGTGATGAAGGATGTTCCATATGCAAGTGCAGTAGGGTGTCTCATGTATGCGATGATTTGCACAAGACCAGATTTAGCTCAAACATTGAGTGTTGTCTCTAAGTACATGTCAAATCCGGGTAAGCCCCATTGGGAAGCAGTGAAGTGGATTTTGTGGTATTTAAAAGGAACTAGGCAGCTTGGAATCATGTTTGAGAGGAAACAAGAAGTAGCATGCGTGGCTGGTTTTGTGGATGCAGATTATGCAGGAGACTTAGATAAAAGGAGGTCCATAACAGGTTATGTTTTTACTTGTGGAGGAGGACCTGTGAGCTGGAAATCAACTCTTCAAGCAGTCACAGCTCTATCTACTACTGAGGCAGAATATATGGCATTAACAGAAGCTTCAAAGGAAGCTATTTGGTTGAATGGGCTGGCAAGTGAATTTGGAATTCACCAACAAGGCGTGGTAGTGAAGTGTGACAGTCAAAGTGCCATTCACTTGGCAAAGAATCAAGTGTTTCATGCAAGGACGAAACACATTGATGTTCGCTATTACAGGATCAGAGATTGGGTAGAATCTGAAAATATTATTGTGGAGAAGGTTCACACAAATGACAATGCTGCAAATTGTCTTACCAAGGCCGTTGCTGTAGAGAAGTTCAAGCATTGCTTGAACTTGCTCAGTGTCACAACATGCTGAGTTGTGGAGGAGCACCTCCTCACTTGAGGTGCGTTGAGGCAAGAAGAGTCTTGCCAAGGTGAAGGTTCTTGAAGGTTTGTTCGGGATTACTTCAAGAAGTTCAAGACATCCTGAAGGTTGCAGCAATCATTTTGGTATCAACTCACCAAGGTGGAAATTGTTGTGTTTTTGGCTCATTGATACAATCTGAAAATTAGGGTTCAGAATTCAAATCCAAGTATAGAAAGGAAAGAGGTTTGCGCGCAGCTTTTCTATAAGTTCTAGGAAAGTTAGCCTTTAAAGTTCTATTAGGATTTGTATTAAAGGTTTAGTCTATTAGGGTTAGGAATCCTAATCCCATGTTGTATCAGCAGCCTCTATGCCCTATAAATAGGAGCTGCAGTCAGTTTTCTGGAATAAGAAGACAGAAAGTGCAGAAAACTGAGAGTCAAGGTGATAGAGAGATAAGATCTAGTCTGAGGGGTTTGAGGGATCTGCAATAAGTACTTGTAAACACCTAAATTCTTCATAATGCTAGTGAATCTCTCAAGAGAGATCACGAAGTGGACGTAGGCTAAAGTTTTGGCTGAACCACCATAAAATCTGCTGTGTTTGTTTATGTTTTCAGTACATCTATTATTCTGATTTTTCTTAAGTAGTAAAACACAAAGATCTTAAAGGGGGCTTACACAATAAATAGACTAGTCTTACCAGCTTGTAGTCATTCGTGATTCGGACACAGCCAAATCCAAGATGATGCATGACAGAACGATCTGGATATTGAAATGCAAACGGGAGCTCCATGACTCTGTTCACCGAAGGGTTCCACAGATTACAGCGATTTGGGTCGGTCAGGCAGACTATCCCATTCACTAAGGCCACTATTTGGAAGTAATGTTTATAGTAGCCCCCACATCTATATGGGAAATCAAGTTTCAAGTAGGGATTGTGGGGAAAGAATTCATCATCTATGTGCAAAGTGAAGCGTTCTTCACGCCTGTCATTGACTGTCATGTGCATTCCATGGTCATCTTCCATTACATAATCTATGGAATAGTAGTATCGAAAGAGAAGCAGTTCCTGGTTGGTTTGTTGAAGAAGAGCTTGGTTGAGACGGGTGTTGATGAATGCAGGCTAGAAAAGAGAGAGTTCCATATCTTCGAAACACACCTGAATCTCAGCAGTGACTTCACAGGTAGTCTCACAAGTATATCTATTAGAACTTCATTTGGAAGATAATCTGACATTGTCTGTCTGTTTGCTCTCATAAAAAGAAAATAGCTCGTAAATTTTTTCTTTTGCTATTTCTTTTCCTTACATTCTATTGCTTTTGCTGTAAGAACTTAGAAGCTGAACTGAAGAATTTAAAAGAAGAGAACTGAAGCTTTACAAAAACAAGTAGCTTGCTGTGCAAGTTTCGGAGAACCCAATAACTGAATCAACCATATCAATCTTTCAGAGTTTGACAATATTATAATACGGATGATGATTCTAGTCACCAAAGAAAGCAACTATGACTATTTCATATAATCTAGAATGATATAAGTTGTACCCTAGCTATGAATTGTTTTCATATGGACAAACTATATACCAAATCGTTCTACTGAATTGACAAAATCACATCAATTTGAAAAGTCTGCCTGTCACTATATTTGTCAAAGACAAGTTAATCTCCATCTTGTTATTATGTTCTTGTATGCTTTACATTTTGTCTCAGACAAGATTAGACTAAATTCTTTAAATTCTTGACCTGGTGAATCAAATTGGATTTGAACCCGGCCGGCACAACATAATTTTTCCATTGGATTTAGCAACTCTTCCCCGTCTCACTCGCAAACATATTTCAGCCTGCAGCTTTAAGCCTCTAACACTTGTTATAGATGAATGAATTGGAATTTGGAGGAATAAATTTAATAAAAAAAAGAACAAGAATATGATAATCCTCTTTGATACAGTTTGATGCAGACTTGATAGATAAACCTATTAACATGAGCTGCATATTCGAAGGGCTTTGGTGACTTTGTCAACAAAGAGGCCAACTCTGAGTTTACCAAGTTCTGTTGTTTTCCGAACCATTGTGCTTAGCACTATCAGTTTTGTTGAGCACTACTGTCATATTGATTGAGGTGAGTTTCTAATAATTTAGTCTATGTATGTATCTAATATATCCCCATTGTATCTTTTCGTCTAATAGCTTATAGCTTAAACTTTTAATGTTCATTGATAGAGCACAAGTCAGATGAACTAATATCCATGTTGCTCAATATAGCTATAAATACTACTACTGCATATTGCTCCTAAAATTTTGAGTTTGACACCTTAAAGTCTCCAATAAGAGTCCTAAAACTTTTAACACAGATAAATAGGATGATTCAGCATTAACAAATAAAACAGAAGGTGATATATCCTTGCAAGTAGCTTGCTGCTGAAATCATTAGTCCAGAAACTTTTATCACTTAAGATAGAACATATTTGATAGAACCAAAACACAGCAAAATAACCTGGAGTGAAGCTCAATGCATTTAACAAGAAGGAATGGGAATACTTGTTCAAAAAAAAAAACAAAGAAAGAAAAGAAAAAGAAAAAAAAAAGGAATGGGAATGGGAATCAAAAAATAAAATAAAATAAAATCCTCGCTGTAACATTTCACAGGTCTTGAATACCTAAAACAGCAGATATCAGTAAACAGTGGAGGTTTACTATTTTAGTGGAAATGAAGCATTACGTGACACCGAAGACCAATAGCGTGTACATACCAAAAACATACAAACACAATGTATTGGAAGTGCCTCAACAATGAAGCAGGAGTAGCATCATCTATCTTCTTTCTGATTCCAGGAGTAGCTGTGAGACGACGTGCATTTATCAGATGATGCATTCGACAGAACAAGGCTCTCCATGTATGTATTTATATAATATGATCTTGGCGCACAATGACTCACTTGCCACTGGTTTACCCATTTCCGAAGTTAATATCTTGAGTTTTTTGGGTATTGTGTTGTTAGTATAGGAACTTGTATGTTGGCATTCCCTTTATACAAAACTAGAGAGTTCTAGCTTAAGAGTGTGTTTGAGAAGAATGATCTTAACAATTGGAATTGAGGTTCATGGCTTGAAACACAAGACAAGATCCTATTGACTCGTATGGAAGGTCTGGTATTCATTACATTATGCATGATTGAGTTCCAGGATTGTTAGCTGTGCTTCAATCCTGAAGTGGTCTATTTAGTATTCTCACCTTGTACGTTGTCTAGGTGTCTGGGTTTTTAAAAGGAATGTCATATCAAGTGGTTCTGTCAGTGCTTAATTCTCTGATTTGGACTTGTATTGTTTAGAGCACATATCTCCTTTTATTATGATAAAATCAGTTCTTATTGCGTATTATCTTTTAGGGAAATTTGTTTCCTATTAGGTGTCAATTTACTTTTATTGGTATTTATCACACCCTAATTGTTTTAGGGAGAGTCTACTCTTGACGCATATATATGTCCTGCATTAGGTTTCTTTTCTTTAAGCTTTGCACGATAGAAAAGTTCTTTTGTTTCATAAGAAGGCAAAGCTGTGTCTTGATCATTAATTCATTTGTTCCATGTCTAAGTGAATTAGTGAGTCAAGAATTCATTCATACATCATCCATATTATTCTTATGTCTTGGAAGTCCTACGAGTTCAGTTAGGAGTCAAACATATTCAAGAATTGAAGATTGACGAGTTGAAACGTGTGAAGTGCATCTAGAAGCAGTGAGCAAATTTGTGTGAAGTAGTTCAACCGGCTTGAATGAGTTTAGCTAGAGGTAACCACGTTCAGAGTTATCCGAGAGGTTGTAAGTCTACTTTGTAATTTGACTACTATCTTATAGTGTGTGCTTGAGCACTTGCCTTCAAGAGTTAAGGCCACACAGTTATTTACCTCACTTTGAGGATTTTTACTGCTCAAACATCTTCTGTGTTTCTTTGGTTCTTATATGTGTGTTTGCTTGATACGTTGATTTCTGCTTGTTCTATTTCTCATTGTCTTGGGATAGCAATCTTATTACAATCCTTGAGATCAGTTTCGGTTTTGTGCTTACATTTCAGAGCGTTGCCTATTCACCCCCCCCCCCCCCCCCCCCCCCAGGCCATTCTATTACTTTCATGTGTTCATAAGAGAACAATCTTCCCATTTCGCTGGTATATAGAACTTCACCATTCTTTCTGAAGGCTAACACCCTACTTAGTTGTTCTTGTCCATGAATTTTGATATTCAACAGTTTAGTCCAAGATTCTGTCATGCCATACTCTTTCGGCACTAGAGAAGGGACCCTTTGAGCACGGTAACATTCATGTTTAACTGGTTTTTTTTTTTTAGCTAAACATCTAGGTAGCGTAATAACATGGAAAACCTCAGTACTCATATCAAATGCCAGGATCATATAGTGAAAGTGTTAAACAGCGACAAGCGTGGCCCGTAGCCCACCATTGTACCGATATTGTCCTAACTTAACCACCCGATAGGTGTTGGGTTTTAATCACAAAAGGCCTCGGTACAATTGGGTGAGATCCATCCACTCTTGTCGCTGTTTAACAGAAAGTTACCGATGCATATTGGGTGGATAACTACACAAAACCCAGTGAAGTGCACCAGACATAAAGGCCTCTGATGGAGTTGAATTATGTTTGGCGATGTTAAGTGGACAAGGGAGAGCAGATTTTCGCTTTGAGCTATTGTTAAGCGTGTAGATCTCAGACTCAGGTGCAAGTTCTGAATAGTAACCCCTTGCAAGATACACAAATTTATAGTCATCTGTAGTTCGGTCATAGCCAAACCGAAGACGATGCGCGCATGTCCGGAAGGAATGAATATTTAAGTTCAATATATGGGAAGCTGTATGGTTCTATTGATAGTAGACGGGTTCCACAAAAAGCAGCTAGTTTTATCGACCAGGCAGACTATTCCATGCACAGAGGCAACTATGTGGAAGTAAAAATCGGTATTATAACGGAAATAAAGTTTAATAGGGGAATTGTGGGGGTAGGACTCCTCATTCAAGTGCAAAGCAAAGCGCTCTCCTGCTTTGGTTGATAGAGAATATCCATCATTTCTCATTGTATTTGTGTACAGGCAATATCGAAAGAGAAGGTGGTCTCTTTCACCATTCTCGCTGGTTCCAGTGTGGTGAAGAGCTTGATTAAGGTGGGTAGCTGATGAATGCAGCGCTAGAAATAAGAGAGTACCATGTTTTGGAAAACCACCTGAATCTCAATAGTGACTTCACAGGTGATCTTGCGAGTATCTGTATCAGCACTTCCTCTGGTAAATAATCTGACATTATTACTTGAATGTTTCATACAAACTAGAAACTTGAATATGAAAGATTTCAGCTAAACTGAAGCTTTAAAAGTTAAAACAACAAACTGAAGTGGTGGATAGACCAATGACTGGCCAAATTAAATCAATTACCTTTTCTTTTTGACCTTGTCCATATTATAATATTATAAAAGTGAGGATGATAACTAGTAATTACAAGACAAGCAGGCTTCTTTGGATATATATCTTGATCCAAAATGATAGTGTGCACATGGGGCTTTCCGTGAATATAGCGTACAGCTCCTAATTTCATCCGAGCAGTTCCCGGTAATTCAGCGAAGTTAGGTTTTCTGCACAACAGTTTATGTGTTAGTTAGCTTAGCTTAGCTTCTTTTCTTCTTTCTTTGAAACACACCTACAAAGAAACTAAACTAACGTAAATGAACCATAAATAAGGAGAACTAAACATATATACCAAGAGAAAGAGGCATAGAAATATAAGAATTAAGAAAATATGAGCACATCAACATACATATATATATATATATATAATATATATATAATAGTTTACGGGCTTTTGGAGGGCCGGACCTGGCTTTTGCGGGCTTTTGGCCCTCCGAGTTGGCGGGCCTCCATCTGCCCACTTGATCTGCAGGCTTTTCGATGAGGCCTAAATATATATTCCCCTTCAAATACATGTAAACCAACTTCTATGTTTCCTTTACTATATTCACATAGTTCCTAATGATGCGCTAGCTTCCTGCAAATTAAAGAGCGTGTAGCTTTAGAATCAGAAAAATATTGTTTGAATCACCAAGACAGATACTATATATATTGCTGCACATGGGCTCCCAAGAAGCAATCTATTTTCATTCTAACATGAATTGATATACAGAATTTCTTATTGGATGTATTTAGTTTTATCAAGTAGTCTCAAGCTATCTAGTTTCTATAGATTTGTCAATATTTGCGTCATCAGGCAAAGAGCGAATCTACTTTGCAAAAGAAGAGAAAGAAAAAGAAAAAGAAAAAAGAAAGCACAGCAGGTGATCAATTGATGTTGGAGCCAATAACCATAGCCAAACACAGAGAAGGCGAAGAACACCCCAATAATCTAAGAACCAATTTAACAAAACCACATGCATTGAAAAATTGGAAGAAAAAAGAGAGAGTATTCACTTAGTTACATATAAATATGTTTCTTTTCAAGCTCTGTAGATCTATGCTATCAAAATGTTGCAAATCTGGAGAAGCTGGTTTTCTTGGTCTAGAAATGAGGTAGGCTTCTAAGTTTGTGATTTCTAACTGACCAAGAAAATTGGATCAGTAATGTGTTTTCTTGAGGAAAGAAATTAAGGGTGACAAACTTGGTGGCTGCATGCAGTTATTGATTTCCAATATTTGAATAGGCCAAGTAGCAGCACCATGGTTATGGAAATTTATGGATTTCTTATATGTCGCTGTTCTATATCTATTTTGGTAATAAGACATGACATACGATAAAATAAAGAAAGAACCAAAGACCATTCAAAAAATTCAACACAAGTTATCAGAGCTAAAAACTAATGTAGTAAGCCAATAATATCAAACCGAGGAAAAAAAACACAGACCTGTGAAGACATTAAGGAATAATATAAGGGTCAAATTTGTTAACTACATCTTTGTTCATGTGAACAGTACCAGAAATGGGTTTTTAGACTGCAACAACTACTTTTACAACCTGGGGACCTGTTTTTACTTGAACACCATCTCTGGAGAACTTTTCTCCAGCAAATGTTGTAATTGATCTTGTTTCAAACCTGTAAGACCAAACCAAGTCCATAATAGTTAACTTGATCAATACACCAATCGGAATACCATCAATCACATGCAGAAACGTATGTGTCAAATATGATGGCTTGCTTCCATTACAGTAATGGATAACTACAAAGTCACGAAGCTCTGCAGAAAGCTCCACACCTACTAGACCGCCACCAACAGCTACAAAATGTAAAATTGGAAGAAGCACCACTATCACTACTTGATCAATCATCAAGAAATTAATGAAAAAATCAAAATTCAACCAATTTGGAGATTCAAGATTCAATTTTGAAGAAACCCCTCGATCAATTACCAAGAAATTGTATTAGTTTAGCGTATATGATTTCTATGAGAGCTTCCCGTCCCCCTCCCTCTTTTTTCCTCCCGTGTTCCTCTGCTCTCTAGCTTCGCTCTCTCTCTCTCTCCCCTTGTTCCGGTCTTCCAAACACAAAAATTAACGGATTTATTGGTACTGACAGAATTCAAAGATGTCGCTAAAATTTGACTCCATGCATGCTATAGAAATCACCAGCGAGGATGAGTTTGCCCGAAATCGACAATGATGCACTGATGTCGACTTGAATAACAGTGGAGGAGAGAGTTATGCAGAGCTTCCAAAAAAAAAAAATGAAGGAGTCATGGAGATTTGTTTGCCATTGGAAATCTCTTCTTCCTTTTTCTTCTACCCAGATCACTCTGCTCTCTTGGTTCTCTCTCTCTGTCTGTTGATCAAAACCAAAATAGAACTAACAAAGCTGTGCGAGGTCAAAGCGGTGCGAAGACGACAAAAGTACAGGTGAGGGTAAGACGGTAAATGCCGTGACAGGTGGCAGGGGCAACAGCGGAAACATACTGTTCATAAGGGAAGGTACCGTTCATAAGGGGTTCTATCTTTAGGGGAGTGTATTGTATATGGAATTAGTGGAACTTTTAAAGAAATCTATGGAATTTAAAAGTCTGGGTGTATTCAATATAGACTTTTAATAGTCCATGAAAGTCTTGAGGTATTCAATTAGGATTTTTAAAGACTTCATGAATTCCACCAAAATCTAGGGGTATTCAATTAGGACTTTTAAAAATGAATAAAAGTACAGAGGTATTCAAAATATCATTCATACTTATGGAATTAGAAAATCATGGATAATCAGGGACTTTGTAGTGTTAACTATACATACCAAACTCCAATAATTTTCCAACCTCCAGACCAAAGATTTCAAAAAGTCTATCAAAGTTTCCTCCTTCAAAAAAAAAAAAAAAAGGTTTATCAAAGTTCTTCTCTCTACGCACAGAAGAAGTTTGTCTTTCATCATCTCTCTCTTAATTTTTTGTCTTTTCTCTAATCTTTTATGATATCAACCTTTTTTGATACCCAACATGTTCATTGTAGTTGTTGAATGTGATTTTTTTTTTTTCAATTGTGATAATTCGAACCCTAATAGCAATAAAAATGATTTATGAAACCCTAAAACTCAAATATTGTGGTCTAACTCTAAGACCTTGAACCATACTAAATTTTATTTTATTAATTAATTATTCTCATTAATTTGAATTTATATTATGGTTCAAAAAAGGTTGAACAATTGAATTTAAATTGATTGATTATAGATCAAGACATTGACCAATATTGCTACAATATATGTTAATCGGCGAAAACAAAATTGATGAGAATAATTAACCATAAACATCAAGTGATCTATATTGTATATTTATGTTGTTGGGAGATTAGGAATGAGAACAAACTCGCTAGACGGACTAACAATCATTTATTTGAGTAATTTCTATTAGAAGATATTGGAACATTGAAGAGACAACAAGTTATTATTTTGTTTTGTGTTTGGGCTGCATTTGTTTTAATTTTTTTTTTTTGTTTTTTTTTTTTGTACATCCTAGGAAATCTGTAGAAGTTATTCATGATAAAGTATATAGATTTTCATGAATCAATAAAAGTCTGTTGCTAAAATCAATGGTTTTAAGAAATCCATAACAGTCTATCAACTTTTTAAAGAGTCTGTAGACTTTTCAAAAAGTCTATCATTTAAAAAAAGTCTACACAAATCCAAATACAATACACCCCCCTTAGAAGAGAGAATGTGGCTCTTATAGATTAAGGATTTAACTGCTAATATGGCATTGGGCAGTCGTCATGTTATTGAAGCTGAAGCTTGGGGATCACTCCTTGGACTCGAAATGGTGCGTTCAGTAGTTACAAATTCTACCGAGCCCAGTTTGGTGAGCTTGAAATTAATCGCATCTAGCGTACGTGTGATGAATGTGGTTGCTGATGTAATGTTGACACTAAAATTTCAACAAAGTACATGGAGCAATCTCCTCCAAGTCACTGAGACCGGACAGCAGTAAAAATAAGTCTTGTAGACCGACAAAACAGAATCCAAAAGACTATTTTGTTGACAATGAAGCTCTTACAGGGGAATTTTTCAAGCATTTTCTGAAAAAATGGAAGGATCGTTTTATATAAATTGAGTAATCACTACAACTTGAAAGTAAGGAGAATGAATGCTACACTCTACCTTAGACTGCTTTAAAGTAAGAATCATCTTTGTATAGCTTAGTTTATAATTTACACTTCCCCAAATCAAAGGGTCATGTGATGTTTACAACTTTCTGTTTCTTACGTACAAAGCATGACCAAATCTTCAAGTCTTTGGATGGACATGCATACATTACACATTTGTGTTCATTGTACATTTACCAACTATGTAAACATAAATTTAAATCGAAAAAATAAAAATAAAAAGGTTATCACCTTCTTCCCTCTCCCCCGGCCCCCAAGGCCAAATACTTTTGTTTATTGTATCACCCTACGACATATCACCTCCTAAATCAGCATACGAAATAACTACTTCATCATTCACAATTTTCAGAGCCAACAATAGGCCAGACCTGCCTTTATTGAACGAATGTGTATACCTCTTTTGTCCTTTATTACCTCCCACTCATTCCTTATTTCAAAGAAACAAACGACCCATCATGAAGAGGAAAATGATGAGGAATTATTTGAGGATTACTGCTCGATCTATCTTGGCCATTTTGATCAAAGGATATGAAGGAATTAGCATTATTACAATACTGAACAAGTGCCTCATTGTGCCCACTTTGTCCCTTCATCAATTTGGCAGAGTTATTATTAATCAAGTCCTTCATACCTGAGTTCCCACATTGTCTAGGTTGTGTTTGGTAGAACACCTTGGAGACCACAAGCTCTCCATCTTTCTCTTCTTCATTATTGCCAAGGTGGTACTGGTGCATTACCCAGTTGGTTTTCTCAGGCTTTCTTTGCTTCCCATAGTTTGTGTAGAGCACAAGTATCTTTTTGTACCCTTTCACTTTGCCACCAACAAATACTGGTCTGGTCTTGCCTGTCTTGTGCCACCGCGTCTCGCCTCCCTCGCCGCTGCTATCCCTATCAGTGTGCACCTTTCTCCTTTTCCTAGATCCTGTTGTGTAAGCTTTGGAAGGTCGATGGAAGAAGTGGCGTACCAGCCCATCTTTGCTAACTCCTGCATGTTCATTTATAATACCAATATTGTGACAAAGTACGTATATAAGATCATTCCATTCATATATATCATGTATATGACATGAAACATCAATGAAACCCGGCCATTGAGGATGTACCTGGCAACTTATGTGGATGAGTGTAGCAAATTCCATTCTCCCCTTCAATTGTAGGGATGAACTGATCTATCAGAGGATGATGGTGGAGCTTATTGCCTGCAGCAATATCAGTACTACTCCAGACCTTCCCCTCCAAATGTTGAAGCACCTCTTGATCCGTAGGATCAAACTTCACTCCCGCTGGCAGCCCGGGCAAGTTTTGAATTCCGGCCTGTAGTTAATTAATATATAACACGTACTTTGATTTACATAATTACAACGTATATACTTACACATCAAAAAAATCTGAAAGAAAAAAAAAGGGAATTAAACCTGTTGTTGGTATTTGATCTGATAACCACATGAAGGACATGTTCTGGTGGTTAGGCCATCTTTGGCAATGATTGTTTGGTCTTCCTGACCAAGATCATTGCAGTGAGTCATTTCCCTTGTTTGTTTACACAGTTATATGCCCACTACTCCAAATTAGAATAATCTAAGAAGGAAAGGAATAGGGTTGCGGTTAGACTTGGAATTAATAGAAGGGGAAAAAGGGAAAGAAAAGCAGACTTGTTTGTTGTGTAGCCTGTCCCCTATAGGCAGCTAGCAGCTGCTTAATTATTCTGCTTCAAGGTTTCGGGAGGAATCAAATTCCTATTCACTTTTACTCCTCTGCATGCATACTTGATTTAGTTGAATATTCCTCCATAGCTGGTGCTGGCTCCTATATTACTGAGATCTAGAGAGAGATCAGAGAGAGAGAGAGCTGAAAATAAATAATGAACGAAGAAAGAAGCATTTCTAAAAATTAGTACAGTGAGTTTGAAGAAAGGAAGGAGAAATAATATAGGGTTTGCTTGCATCCAAAGTTTGGTTGTTCTAATGTATGTATAATATGAAAACTTGTAGGAGGATAAATGTACTTCTCTGGGTCCTTATTTACACTGTGTAAAGGCAAAGGGAGCTTTGATTTGTTAAAATCTTAAATCTGGGATATATACGTATATAAAAGAAACAACAAAAGATGGGTATGAAGTTGAGTGGAAATGGGGCAACCTAATGTCTGATAGAGAGAAAGAGAAAGAGAAAGTTCAGCTCCTATGTCAACCTAGAGTGAAAATGAAGGCTAAAGTTAAGCAAAAAAAGCCCAAACAATATCAAGCATCCAAACAAAAAAGGCCACAATTAAATACAAATTTCATGTATACTTCTCATGAAGTTCAAGAAAATCTCTCTTTAGTTAAAGGATCACAGTCTCATGTCTCAGTCCCGATCTTCTTAGAGCAATGTTTGTTGCCACAGACAAAAATGCAAAATTATAGAAATTAAGGAGACAGACATTTACACCGACTTTATTAATTTTCTTTTTATGTGTTTTTTTTATTGCACGGAAGATGATAAATAATTGCATTTTTTTAAATATAATTTAAAGAAAAAAAATATATATATATAATTTCATTACTTAATTGGCCAGAAAGCACATACGTCAAATGTTATCTTATTCTAAAATCATATTTGGCACATGCGCCAAACAAATTGACAGGTAACATTTATTGCAAACAAAATGAGCTCATATATTTAAGTCTAAAAAACAAAAGGACTCAACTCTCACAACATAACTCCGACAAATAGTAAACTAGTCGCCTAGAGACCTCAATTGGTGTACAACTAGAAATACTACGAATTAAGCAAACAAAAACCAAAGTTCATTTGAAAGGCAAAACTAGATAAAAAATAATGAATAAAAAAACGTTCTTTGCCCTTAGAATTAGGGCTAACCCAAAAAGATCAAAGACCTGACCCAAGGGAAAGGTCCATAAACTAGGTCCAACCGCTCAAGCTTGAACAGAATCGGAGTGACGAGCAGCTCCAAAGCGGCACCACCAAGCAACTTCCCCGTCACCACTGGCAACATCAAAGCTGTCGACGCCGACAATCCCGCCCAGTAGCCACACCATCAGTGTCCACCGTCGTCGGTCCATCCAAGCAAGCAGCACTAGCTATCCATCATCAAACTGAGATTCAGGAGCAATCGTCCACCCAAACATGCAATGCAACCGCCCATACTCCTGCCACAAACAACGGATTCCGCCGCCCGCTTCGCCTTCTACTACCCCGCAAGCACAGTCGTCCTCCTCAACCCAACGAACCAAAACAAATCAGACCGCGTCCATGGAGACTTATCCCACCCAAGCCCCAAAATCTCGTCGAGTTACCCTGCCTAAAAAAAGTTAGCCTAGATGCCCGTCCGATGACGACATTCTAAGAGCTGCTAGACGAGCTTGGAAGCTTTGAAGGTTGAAACACACGTGCGGAGCGTAGGGAGGCTAGGGTTTTTTTTTATCTCAAAATGATCGTCTGATTAATTAGATGAAAAATAATTGTATAATTAAAGTTAAAGATGCAAAGTAAAAGAAGCTAAAGACAATAAACAAGCAAGTGTGAATGAAAGTAGTGTGCAATCGCTAAACTTTCATTACACAATTAATACTCAATTGGTAACTCCCTTGCGGTCTAGTTATTTTCAAAATTATCTGTGTATCAGGTCCACTAGGTCCACTTTCTTTTCTCCATGTATGCAAATTTTGTTTTTGTCCTGTACCAATTACTCTGGGTTTTGGTTTCTTCTTGAGGTGTGTATTGGTCCCCTGGTGTCCACAATAGCTTTTATAGCTGTGTCAATTTTCAGTCTTCGTTTCTTACATGTGTAATAGTACGTGTAATTATGCATGCAGCTTGCATGTTTGTATAAATAGTGTTTGAATCTACAATAAAGGCACAACACAGCATGAAAGAAAAATCTCAGTATACTAAAATTTTCATCTTTGTAACCCGTACTTTACTACTTAAATCTGTTTTAGTTTTATGATAGATTATCTTAATTTAGAAATTATAGAGCATCAAACATGAAAAATCACGCAGAATACTCTCATTTATTATTTTCCACAGAAAAATAATAAGTACATTTTACATAGCGAAGAATATCCACTAATTAATAGTGTCATAGACCTTATTATTGGTTGAGCAGAAAATATTATAGAAAATTACAAAGAAGTGTCACTTTGAGACTTATATGACTCATAAGGCCACCTAAATTGTTGTGTACACATAAGGTCACTTTAGGGCCCAAAACCATTAGCTCCTTTTTTTGCTATACTTATTTGGGTTTTTTACTTCAATAGTGTCTGAACTCTTCGAGGACTTTTGAAATGATACCTGAACTTTCAAAGTGATCAAAGTGATACCTGGACTCTAATTTTCTTGTCAACGGAATACCTACGTCAAAATTCCGTTACGGCTCCGTTAATTTTATCACGTGAGGCGCACGTGTGGCCCTAAAACAGAGCAAAATGGCTTATTTGCCCTCAATTTGTTTTGTTTGGTCTGACCAAGACTTTTTCCCTCCATAAATAGATGTAGTTGAACCCTCTAACCGTTTCCCTCCAAAAATCATTGACCAAGTTGGGCATGACTTAATTCACATAATTTGGGTACCAAATAGCATCAACAAATAAAACAGTACCATCTCCAAGGAAAATCTGGTACTATAAGTGAATGGAAATGAAAAAGAAAAATTGAAAACAACAAGCTTGTAACATAATAGATAGTCATTGCTCTAGAACTGCACAAATTGGTCAACCAAAAAGGACATAGCAAGTTCCCAAAGTTTCAAAAAATGGTTGACAAACCAACAGCAATGTCATGTGTTTGTTCATAGCATCATAAGCTTACATACAACCTAAACAAAAACAACACCAAAAACAATGTTTTTTCTTCACAACCCTGCCCATTCAGAATCAGTTTGGCCTTGCTGCCTTGCCTTTTTTGCTGCAGGATTTTGGCTGCCTTGTGTTGGAGGATCATGCATAGTTTGTGAACTAGAAGGCCCTGCATCGATTTTCATCTTCTTCCAACCCTTCCTAGACTTGATGATATTATCATTCAATAAGGGCCTTCCCTTTGAAGCTGGAACTTTTGCTGCCTACACAACCATGCCAGATTCAACACAACCAACAAGTCAACACAACCATATCCATATTGAACACAACCAACTGTTGGAACTTGTGAGATTAAGTAAGATGACTAGCAAAAAGGGAATCATGGTTTGGGTTATGGGGTTAATTCATATGTTATTTCATCTAGAGTCACCTCAAAAAGGTAAATTACATTGCAAGGTAGAATAGAGGTCTACAAATTCTGAAATTGTGTTTCTGAGCTTTTGATGCAGCTACATTTTTACTGAAAACTGTACATTTTGGTTCGGTATTTGAATTTGGTGTCTTCATAAAAGTTGCAGTAGACATCTCAAAGATCATTTTAGAATTGGAATCTCTTGAAAACAATTTTTCTATAATCAGTTATGATTTTGCAAAGTTATAGGTCTGAAAATTCTGAAATTGTGTTTATGAGCTTTTGATGCAGCTACCTTTTTACTGAAAACTGTATATTTTGGTTCGGTATTTGAATTTGGTGTCTTCATAAAAGTTGCAGTAGACATCTCAAAGATCATTTTAGAATTGGAATCTCTTGAAAAGATTTTTCTATAATTAGTTATGATTTTACAAAGTTATAGGTCTGCAAATTCTGAAATTGTGTTTCTGAGCTTTTGATGCAGCTGTGTTTTTACTGAAAACTGTACATTTTGGTTGGGTATTTTAAGTTGGTTTCTTCATAAAAGTTGCAGTAGACATCTTAAAGATCATTTCAGAATTGGAATCTCTTGAAAACGATTTTTCTAGAATTAGTTATAATTTTGCAAAGTTACAGGTCTGTTGCATTAGCAATTCTGCTGGAAATGCAACTTGGTTAGTCCCACATGGAAGAAGTTTTAAAGGCTCATACCCTTCATAAGGACACATTCTTCTAAAGACATAAATTGATGACAAGTCTAGGTGTGGGCTTTGGTGGGTTTTTCTATTGGATTTCCCATAGAAATATGCATATATTAAAAGTCAAAAGATGGCCTTAGCCCTCTTGGGCTCTCTATTGATTAAAACTAATTCTATTTTTTGAACATCAGGAACAAGTCACTAAGCCAAGTGCTGAACAGGAAATCACAAACCTGTTGCCTTGACCTCTTCTTATTTTGCTTGAGTGCATTGAAACTCCCTTCTCCCTGAAATGAGAAGAGTCTATTCACTACACCAAAAACAGTCTTTTACCGCCCACAATGTGCGCCGTAAATACCCTTTTACGGCGCACAAATGCAGGCTGTAAATGCTGGAGCCGTAAAAGACATTACCTTTTAACGGCGTTCATAAGAGGGCCGTAATTGTGCATCCAAGTAGGCCGTAAATATATTCTCAACTATATCCAATTTGATTTATGGGATGTTTGCACGCCGTGAATGTCGAGAAAGCACGCCGTAAATGACTTTTTAGACCACTTATTACGGCACACAGGGCATGCCGTAAAAGGCTATCTAGCACTCTATTTACGGCCTACTTCGAATGCCGTAAAAGACTATTTTTATGTCACACTTTTGCATGCCGTAAAAGAAGTAGTTGCCCAGTTTTTTACAGCCCAATTTGCACGCTGTAAAAAGCTTTCCTGTCAATTTTTATGTCGCTTACGACGCACATAGGCTGCCATAAAAGTCTTTATGGCAGAGAGGTTTCGTGGCTGCTCATAATCCAAAAATGGTCAACTAACATTTCATTTTGTAAATCTTAAGCAAGAATAATAATCTCAAAGTACAGGTGAATCAACATATATATCATAGATAATAGAAACGGTTTTAACAACCTTGTCATATCCAATGTACTACAGACTCAGTACAATTTCTAGCCAACTTGAGTTTAAACTTATGTTAAGAATATAGCATATTACAAAATATACTGCATCATCTTTTGAACATCTAACTATTTAAATGCAGATTCTCTCGATCGACCATCACTTTGAGCACTTTATCATCAGTAGGGCATGTTAATATAAACCTCAAAATCTGGAAGTCCCTGTTATGAATGTAAAACACAATTAATAATAAATAGAAGCAAGTACTCAGCAAACCATCTAATAGCAAATGACCATCTGAGTTAAACATATAATGAAGATGTCAATTTTTCACTAACAGTAACAAGTTCAATTACCTAATATTTCAGCACAACTTTTCTAAAAACAATCAATGACATAAAAACACAAAATAAACCAACAAACACTAAAAGAGAGTGCAAGTATCCGGCCATAGCGCTTTTCCATTCCTCCAATCACACCAAAAGTAAAACCCAAGCTCTCAACTTAGGAGAAGATATATGAACTCTGTAAAACAGAACCTGTAGATAAGCCCAAAATCTAGCAAAAAAATGCAGCTCTTTCAGACTATCCAACAATGCAATAAAAATCTGATGCTAAATGAAAACTTAAATAATTTGCAATGAAACTAAGAAGTAAGAACCAGAAAACCAAAAAGAACAGAAGTCACCTTATTAGATGCACACAGATATGGAAGAAAAAGAGATCAGAGAATAAATTACCTCAAAGTTTCAATACTAGCTAAACCAACTTGATGTACTTGATAGGCCATGCAATTGTACTTCCTTGAGCCATACTTAGTGTTCCAAACTCTCTGGTTGTTATTTAGGTAATATAAATGCAATCAAATAGACTCTTACATCAGAAGTGCAAAAACAAAGAAAATTGGTAGCAAATAAAAGTATCCCCACAAGGAGGTAAACACTCAAGTGATACAAAAGTATCATAGAACCATAAACAACAAAGAAAGAAAACAAATAAAGTAAGAAATACGCAACCTAGCCTTGTGAAGTCCATTATGTCATTATTCCAGCTAGCAAACACACATTTAAGTTAATATAGTCAAACTCCTATAGGATTACTGAAACTCATATAGTAATGTAAAGGATTGCAGTAGTGAATATTTGGTCAGAAGACAACATGAACTCACAAGATTTTCTCAAAAGAGTACAGCATATATAATCGAACTGTCAAAAGGGAAGTATTATCTACTTGCACAAAACTAACTTCATAATCATGCTTAATTAAAAACACTTACAATCTCAGCCTAGTCATAGAAATCATCATCACCAAATTAAAATTCATCCTCCCTGATCAGTTGGGGAGTTTGATTAAAACTTAAATACTTGGTCATACTGATAATATTTTATCAGTAACAAAATACAAGGGGGGAAAAATTACAAAGTACAGAATCACATATAATACATCAGTAGTAGGCAGATCTCAAACAATTTTAGGGAACAAGAAAGAATAAGATTGGCTGAGAAATTCATACCAAGTGCGAGAATCAGGGCTGTTAGACTTTGGATGCCAGATATCTCAACTATGAACAACTGGTTTCAGCATCCAATTTATCTACTCTGATCAAAAGCAATGATCACCAAACCAGTTAAATAAAACCAAGTTCCAAATCAAAATAGACCCATCACGCTCCTCCCTCATTATTACGAATTTAATTGTCTCAGATCTCTGCATGTTCATGTGAACAAGAATTTCAGCAAACTATGGCCCTCAACACAGCTAGCAAGAATAAAATGAGAAAGAAAGAAACCCACCTGAAAGTCGAAAAGTCTGGCTCTCTTGTTCCTCTGGTGAGTGTGAAGCCCGACAGCTCGGCTGAGGCAGCTCAAACCACCTAGCAAGTGATTCTAAGCCAAAACCCAAAAAGATAGAAGAAATCAAAATCCCACCTGCTGACAAAAGATAACCAAAACCAAAAGAGATATACACACACACATATACATATATATATATATATATATATATAACCAAAACCCAAGCACATATTCAACTTCAAACTTAACAAAAAATATAAACTTTTTCTCTAAACTATCTATCTGGGCTTAATCATAAATGCAGAAAACTCAAAATTTGAACACAACTCAATAGACCCAGAATGGAATTTGATTCCTCGAATCGAAACACACTCCAACTAAAGTCCCACTAAAGCTAAGAACAATCAAGATAGGGGGGGGGGGGGGGGGGGAACCAGCCCCTTATTAAAAAAAAACAATCAAGATTGATCAAAATAAAACCTCAAATGTAGGTACATACGGTCAAACAAGCAGTCAAACCAACAAACTAGGCAAACCAGACAAGAAACCTCCCACAATTGAAAAACCCTAAATAGATCAAGCAGAATATGAAAACTGAAACAATAAGTGAAAAAAATTGTACCTTGATTTGGCCAGAGAAAAATTGAGAGGACCATTGTGATACTCACTGTCTGCCACTGGTCTTTTACGGTGTCAAAGCCTGCTGTGTAACCAACAGTATCCCAATGACCACTTGTCCGAAGAATTAGTTTATAACAACGACCATCACCTTTAAGGCGCAGCTCTATACCATCATATGCAGAGAGATCCTCAGGAGTTGATAGATTCTAAAAACAAGCCACAAGTAAATTAAGGAAAGCAAGCAATTTAGAATATCTTGTATCTTGACTGCCAAACTTAATATTACACTTGACAAGGACTTAGTAACTTCGGATGTCAAAAAACATTCATGACTGGGTAAAAAGTTCTAACAATCAAGAGAAAGCATCCCTGTTTACCTTTGTTCTGATGCTTGTAAACCCACCGTTATATGCAGTAAAAACAACTCCTAAAGGAGACATACAAAATATATTAAATGTTTGAGTTGATGCAACCCAATATGAAAAAAATAATTACTAACTACAGTTTTATAGAATCACTAGTAAGAAAACACTAGACAACCAAAAGTCTAGAGTTTACAAAGAACGGACCTTTAAAAAGTCCAGTTGGTCCACCATTTTCACTGCCATTTGGGTCGATCAGAAATGTACTTTCACTCACTCCACCCATCACAACATCATCTAAAGCTCCCCAAGTCAATTCCCTATAATTATTACCTGAAGATTAGAAGAAAGAAAATTATTAATTTTTGTTATTGGGTCAGAGAAAAGAATTATAACTATTTTTTCTGTATGTTTTTCCAAAGATGTTACAAGCATAAAAGATCAAACCAAAAATTTCAGTTCATTTTGATATATCAAATACTCGACTGTAGAATCCCATGGAAAAGTCAGTGACTTGTGTTGGCCAGACCAATATTCACATTCTTTCCTGGCTCAACCAAGGTGTCTATGAATGAATGTTTAGATAATTCATCTTATGGAACTGGTTAAGCTTGATCTTACAATTTAAATTGTCAATTAGTGATTCAATTTAAAAAAGTATTCTATTTGATTCCAAATTATTTGTACAAAAACTACTGGAAATGACACAGCACAGGATGATGATATAGAAGAGTGTACCTTCATATCCAAATAGTAGCTTTCCATTTTGAAGTCCAACACTTTGTTTTAGAGCATTAATCAAATTTTTCATCCCAACGTACTCCACCTTTTCAGGCAAATCTCCCTTGATCTGGTTCAATCAATAAACCAATGCTTCATAGTTACTAAAAGAAACTTACAAAATTAATGGGAATATAACACTTCAAGTTCTAGTTTAAACTTAATACAAAAAAAAATTCTGACTCCAGATACAGAATGTAAGCAATCAATTCTTCCCACCTCTGGTTCAAAGAACTTGATACCCTGCAGCACATTAATTTAAAAGTCAAAAACCTGCTTAAGATCATAAAAAAGAAAGAAAAAAAAAAGCATGGAACATATGCTAGGATCTACGGTGTGAGGAATATATGCTAGGCAAGCTTATAATTTAACTATAGCCAGTATTCTCCTGCACTAGTTTCTTTTTTCCTAGTATAAACAATTATAAACATGCTCATTCACAACATCAAATTCCACTTGGGTTGCTTAATAAAGTATTGGCAGGGTTATTACATAGCAAATAAAGAAACCCACTTTCCCAATTACATAGACAACCAGCAATGAACCAAATTGGATTAGAGTACCCAGAAACAAAAATGGCTAAGCTTTGTTCCTACACATGCTTATTAATCATTGATTCTACTAAAGACTACAACTCAATATGAAGATTGAGAGAAAATGAGCAAGACAAGGCCAAAAAGTTCTCAACTTTCTCCAAAAGGGTTTCAGAAACTTCAAGACCCTGAAACCGGTGGCCCCAATCTCTGAGAGCAGCAACCACTTCAATGTTCTTTAATTCGCAGCTCAATCGATCCACGACATCTCGATGAGAGGAGCACAGAACGTCGTGGTGGTGGTGGTGGGAGGTACGCGGCCGGTGACTCTGTGGTGGAGCAAATCCAGTGAACGGGGACTTGGCGGTGGGAAGAGACGTGGAAGGAAGAGATGCGAAAATTGAGGTCTGTGTCTGGGAGAGAGAAAATTTTTTGTGTTATGAATGAAAAAAAAATGAAAATGAAATGTGTAGCGGGAAGTGATGGAGGGAAATAAAAACTTAGTGAAAATTTTTCCGCCTTTTAGTTTTACGGCACACATCAATGCATGCCGTAAAAGTCCATTTTAAAAGGACATTAACGGCGCACTACTCTTGCACGTTGTAAAAGATAATACTATTACGGCGTGTATCTATGCATGTCATAAAAGACTAAATGAAAAATAACATTAATGGCGTGCATTAGAGCATGCCATAAAAGACCAAATGAAAAATAACATTAACGGCGTACATCTAATGCACGGCGTAAAAGACTAAATAAAAAAATAACATTAACGGCGTGTATTAAATGTAAGCCGTAAAAGACCATATCAGAAACGATATTAACGGCTTGCGTGAAAATGCGCCGTTAATGTGTACCTATTACGGCACGCATTAAATGCACGCCGTAAAAGACCATATCAGAAAGGTTATTAACGGCCTGCGTGTAAATGCGCTGTAAATGTGTACCTATTACGGCACGCATTAATGCACGCCGTAAAATGTGGGCGGTAAAAGAGTCATTTTCTTGTAGTGATTAATATCAACTCCATGATGTGTAATGTAACCAGCATAAACAATTGGAATTACTTACTGCTTGTTGTGCTGCTGCTTTCTTTGCCTTTCTAATTGGGCAACCCAATCTATTATGCCCTTTCTTGAAGCAAACTTGACATGTCATCTTCGAGTAGGTTCTTGGCATTTTGGTTGTGTTAGGGGCTGGTGGTGGTTGCTTGTTCTCACATGGCTCCTTAGTTCTCTTCATTTTGGGTCTGCCAGCTTGCTTTTTGTATGGGCGAGGTGCTATTGGGTAATCCACCGGTTCCCAATCATCCTCACCAGCAATAGCATGAATAATTGGATTGTATGACTCCATGTAGGTAGAAGGCAGTAGGCAATCGTCACAAAAGAGAACAGGATCTGCCTTTTTGGTTCTAATGGCACAAATGGCATGCACACAAGGAATGCCACTCAATTGCCACCTCCTACATGTACATGTGTGCATCCTCAAGTCCACTGCATGCTTGCTTCCATGATCTCCCCCTCCAGTAATTTGGAACTCAAACTCCCCTGAATGATAGGCTCTGTAACAACTAGTCCTCTCTGCCACTTTTTCAATAATCTTCTTAATCCTTGGACCAACCATATCCTTCCATCTATGTGCTGCCACTCTTCTATTTTCCATTCTAACCATCAATTCCATCCTTATCTTCTCCAACATGGTTAATATAGGCTTGTCCCTTGCTGGAATTAGAGCTCCATTCCATGACTCACACAAATTGTTCAATAGCAAGTCACATTTTGAATCTCCCCTGAAATAGGCTCTACTCCACTGTTCTGGATTCTTGTCCTCAAACCATTTCCAGGCCACATCATCCAATTGTTGCAGCTCCTCCATGTGTTTCTTAAACCAAACCTTTGTGCTTGATCTAGCTGCATCCCACACAAGTTGTTTCAGCCCCTCTCCTGGATGCTTAGCCTTGAAGTTGTTGTACATATGCCTCACACAATGTCTGTGTTCAGCTCCAAGGAACAACTCTCCAATGGCAATCCCCAAACCCTTCTGCTTGTCAGTGATGAATGTGTAGGCTGACTCCCTTTCAATCCTCAAATCCCATTTCAGGTACTCCAGAAACCACCTCCAAGTATCTGTGTTTTCCACCTCAGCAATTGAATAGGCAATGGGGAACATCCCATTGTTTGCATCAACCCCCACTGCACACAACAACTGACCTGGGTGATGACCCTTTATATGGCAGTCATCCAACCCAATAATGGGTCTGCAACCTTCAATCCAACCTTTCTTGCAGGCAGCCAAACATACATACATCCTATGAAATCTCCTCACCTCCCCCACCATTTCAGTCTTTATTTCCACTGTGGATCCTGGGTTGCTCCTCATCAACTCCTTCTGGTAACTTGCTAACTTGTTATACTGATCTATATAATGTCCCTCATTCATTCTTTTAGCCTTGATTTTCCCCCTCGAAATTTTCTGAACACTCACTTCCAAATTGAACTTCTTCTGGATATGGTTTTGAATCCCTTTCCTAGACCAATCTTCATCCACCAACAAGTCCGCTTGAACCTCCTTGGCTACTCTATTGTAAGTCAGGTGATGACTATGTGTAAGGTGGGAACAATTGTGCTTATCATTTAGAGTCTTGATGACAAGTGTGGATGGGTCAAGATCTGCAATGTTTCTTGCATACAACCAAAAAGGGCAGCCAAGTTGACACTTAACCTCAATTTTCTGTTTACTGTTCTTCTAAAACCACAACCCTCTTCTACTCACTAGACCATACTCCCTTATAGCTTCTTTGAGCACCTCATTATTTGGAAACACATGGCCAAGTACAAACTTAGGGTTCTTCAAATCCACCCTTCTATTCCAACTCTTCAGCTTAATACCTCTCAAAGTAGGCATGGGAAGTGGATTCCCTTCCTCATCTTCCTCTGTTTCAGAACCTTGCAAACTGCCCAGATCTTCCTCTGTATCTCCACCTTCATCACTACATTGTCCTTTAAATCCCATGTCTTCATATTCTTCAACAATTGTGGGATTTGACACATTGGCTTCAAACTCCACATCATCTTCAGAAACTTGTGGATCATAATCACTGTCAATGTAGAAATCTGAACCCTCAGAGCTGGTATCTGTGTCTTCAACTTGCTCATAAACCTTTGAACTACTCTTCCTGGTGTTGTACCTTGGTTCCTTAGTTCGTCTCCCCTTCTTCTTAGAAGCAGGTCTGCCAGAATCAACAGCAACCTTCTTGCCTTTCTCAGCTTCACTCAACTTTTGTTTCTTCCCCCTTTTAGATTCACCAACCTTCTTCCCCTTCTCTGATTCACCAACCTTCTTCCCCTTCCCTACTCCTTTGTTCTGCTTCTTGCCCTTCTCACCTTGGTTCTGCTTCTTGCCCTTCTTCTCTCCGAATTCAGCTTCCTTTGCTTCAGCTTGGCTTGGTTTAACCCGACTTGGTTCACCTTCAACTTGACTTGGTGGTGCTTCAAATTGGCTCAATCTCTCAGCTTCAGCTTCCTTTGCTTCAGCTTCAGTTGGTTCAACCTTACTTGCCTCACCTTCAACTTGGCTTGGTTGTGCTTCAAATTGGCTTGCTTCAGCTTCAGCTTCCTTTGCTTCTGCTTTAGCTTCCTTTACTTCAGGTTGGCTTGGTTCAACCTGACTTGCCTCACCTTCAACTTGGCTTAGTTGTGCTTCAAATTGGTTTGCTTCTGCTTTAGGATGGCCTGGTTCAGTTTGGGTTGGTACTGCTTCAACTTCAGTTGGTTCGGATTCTTGTTGTTCTGCAGCAAGCACACAAGGTAGCCGCCTTCCTTCCCACCTCTTTTGCACGGTATGTTTCACTCTAGGTCTTGATGTGCTTGTTGTATCCCACCTTAGCTTGCTCCTCAGCCTTATTCCTTTGCCCCTGTCCAATATTTTCATTTCCAGCTTGGGCCACACTTTCAAAAGAAAACAAGTCAGGCACCAAGTCACTAAAACCAGTAAAGGTGCCTTGACTTTGCTGCCTTCCACCCTCAGTAGCTTCCAAGTCTGAGTCTGAGTCCAAAGTAATGACCCCATCTGCCCTTACCTTCTGCCTAACCCCTTCTTGCCTTGCATTAACATCTCCACCACCAACCACATTAACTCCACTTGAACCACAACCTGACACACCAAGCCTATTTAGCTTACTCCCAGCAATGTTTGCTTCCAGTTCCACCTTCCTTTTCTCAGCTGCTGTTAATCTATTCAAAGGATTCTCCCAATTTGGGTCCACTGGCCTCAAATCATCATCCTCTGCCTCCTTCTTCCTCCTCCTCCCTCCACCAGTAATGAAGACACTAATCTGCCTTGTCTTCAGTGGAATAAGCTTCACCATCTCAAGTGCATCTGCATCGTTTCTAAGTGGCATCCATCCCTCATTGCAGTAAGTCCTAGGCATCTTGTAGTAATATGAAATTGGCTTCTCCCTGTACCCAAGATCCCAAGCAATGTTTCCAAACTCTGTCCATGCAATCTTATCAGGATCTAGGCCATCTAGCCAAAATTTCCCACCATCCTTGTTGAACCTAGCCACTTTGTATTTCTTCGTACCATCAGGCATCTTGTCAAAGTAACCACCATGGTGTATTTCCATGGTGTATAAATCCTCTGGAACTAAAATGAAATTGAAAAAGTACAAGATTAATGCTCAATCTCTCATCAAAATTGCTTCCCAAAAATTCCAGAAAAAGCAAAACAACTTCAAAATTGCTTCCCAGCACAAGATTATGTTTCCCAGAAATTCCAGAAAAAGTAAAACAAAAACAAAATATATATAATCCAAGTTCATCAAATCGAAATGGGTACCCAATCGAAACAATAAAAACTGTTTATGCATATTCAAACAAGAAGAATCCAATGCAAAACCAGTAAATGACAAGGAAAATACTACTTATCAATACAAGGACCCATCCCAATCTAGATTTAAATATTCTGCCCCAAATCCCCAAACCCTAAAAAATATTTTCATTTTAATCTAACCCCTAAATGGTAATCTGAGCTAACAAAACGGGATTCTCTGAAAACCATGACTAGTTCTATGTTATTACTGACTTTATCAAAAGAGAGAGGAATGAACACTTACTATCTTCTCTTTTGGGTCCAGATTCTCTAAAGAATCTCCACATCTTCGCCATCGATCACTTTTTGTCGGGAATAAAATTGAATGGAGCCCTTTTCCAATCTGGTTGATTCGCTTTTATCGATCTTTTTGTTTTGGGAGCAATAGTTTGGGACTGATTTAGGTATGAGATTTTCCCAAAGTGTGGTTAGTTTAGAGGGAATTGAGTTTTTGATCGACTGTAGGGGGGAATCAGGAGAAAAAGTCTGTTTTGCCCTCACTTTTTTGATCACATGCGCCTCACGTGCCTCCGGATTACGGAGCCGTAACTGAATTCTGACGTAGGTATTCCGTTGACAAGAAAATTAGAGTCCAGGTATCACTTTGATCACTTTGAAAGTTCAGGTATCATTTCAAAAGTCCTTGAAGAGTTCAGACACTGTTGAAGTAAAAAACCATACTTATTTTACCCTCACCTATCTATTATTTAAATTTCTGTTTCAGTTACTCAGTCTCTCTCTCTCTCTACCACGATGAAACTCTCTCTCTCTAGCAAACCGTGAAGCTCTCTCTCTCTAGCTCGCTCAGGAAGACAAAGCTCTCTCTCTAGCTCGCTCAGGAAGACAAAGCTCTCTCTCTAGCTCCGAAACGAAGATGAAGCTCTCCTTCTAGTTCGCAACAGTCTCTAATCGATCATTGAGGTTTAATTCCATATCTTTGCACTCTGTTTAGCTTGATTTTTACTTCGATTTTCATCACTGTAATTTCGTTTTTGTTTTGATTCGATCTCAGCCTTCTCTCTCTACAATTTGTTTAGCTTGATTTGTATTTCAAATTTCATCAATGTGATTTCATTTTTGTTTTGCTAAACCTAAATTGTGCGTAGCTTATAGTTAAATTAGCTGTTAAATCATGCGTAGTTGTTGTGATTTCATCACTGTATCAATCATGTGTTTTTGTTGAAAGTTGATTGCATAATGAAACTGTTGTGCAAGTTGATTGTTCATAGCTATCTCTGTTAACTAATGCAGGTTTTAGCTGATTTGTACAGTCAAAGTTACAAATGCAGTTTGTAAATGCTACTGATACAGTTCAGAAAAGCAACTAACAGAATGAAATAATTCTACATTTGCTGTTTTGTTATATATTCTTTGTTTTTTCCTCTTGCCTTTTAATTTATATCAAAACTAGAAGCTGATTGATAGACTGGTAGGTTCGCGGTACAGCGGCACGCTGCTGTCGTCATTTTTCATTATAATACCAATCTTTGTCATGTCTTCGTTTTTCCTTTTTGATTACATATAGTAGCTTTGTATAACTGTTATAGTGTCTTTATCTTTCTGTGGTAGTAACTTTCTTTTCCTCTGCTCGTATTCATTTTCAATCTGATTCCAGTAGCTTTTCTGTTTGATATTGCGAATAGAAGATAATTATTCTTCCTCTAATGTGTAATTGCAGTAACTTAGCCATGGATGCAGAACCTTATGCGAGGTGCATGTATATGTTTGAGACGATCATGTTCGTTCTTGATATGAAGCATACGTTTAATGATATTGTGAGGGAGGTCTCTGTGGGTTTTAATAATTTGAATCTTTGTTCATTCGACTTGAGGTATTCTTTCCCTCGATATAAAAGCCGTGTGCTATCAAGTAATATGGATGTGAAACTGATGTTTAAGTGTATGTTTGATTTTAAATTGAATTCTGTTGATATTTTGGTGAGGGATTCTAATGGGAGCACCATTTTGGTTCCTTATTGTGGTGGGAGTAGTAGTTTTACTTCTACAACATCTTTGGATGATTTTTCATGTGCTTCTTCATGTTTGTCAGTGGGTTCAAGCAATATTATTAATGCAAGTGAATACTTGGGTGTTATAAGCCTGAGGCTCCAAAGAGTTATCTCACTCATGAGTGGCAGGGCTTTATAAGGCATGAGGATCAAAAGTTTGAAGGGGGCGTGTTAGAATTTAGGGAAAAGTTGACCAAGTTTGCTATTGAAACTGGTTTTCTTTTCAAGTACACACGGAATACCTCAAGTCGTGTTATTGCAGAGTGTGCTAAGAGATATTCTGATGGTTGTCAATGGTCTATTCGCGCTTTGAAGAACAAGGTGAATGGCTTTTTCTACATAAAGAAGTTGAATAATGTTCACACCTACAAAGGAGTTCTTAGGCAGCAAAAGAGTAAGCTTTTGGGGTCTCATGTTGTGAAATCGGAGATTGCTAATGAGTTGAAGTCCAATCCTCAACTCAAGCCTAAAGAGATTGTGTCTCGTTTCAAGCATTCTTTTGGTTTAGATGTGTCTTATAGGATTGCTTGGTATGGGAAGGAGTTGGCTAGAAAAGCTGTCCATGGTCATGATGGTGACTCATATTCTCAGCTGCTTTGGTATCGTGATGCTATTTTATCTAGTAATCCGGGCTCTTATTGCATATTGGAAACTGATCCTTTAAGTAATCGTTTCGAATGTTTCTTCATTTGTTTTTCTGGTTGCATTGAAGGCTTTAAGTCATGCATTCCGCTTCTGTTCGTGGATGCGACTCATTTGAAGAGTAAGTATAAGGGATACATGCTCTGTGCTACTGGAAAAAATGGAAACCAAGGTATGTTTTATTTTGTGTCCTCTGCTCTGTGCTCAGTATCTTGGACGGTAGCTTTATATACATGTGATAGTATATATCTATGGCTATGATAGTATCTTTCTGTACCTAAATCAGTAGCTTTTAAAGGGTCAGTAGCTTCTGTTTCAGTTTCCATTTTCAAATACTAATTATTTTTTATATCTTTTTTTGCAGAATTCTTCCCCTTTGCCTTTGCAGTTGTAGATTTTGAAAATCATGCGAATTGGGATTGGTTTTTTGATCATCTATATAACATCTTGTCTCCGCAACGTAGAAATGTGACTTTTGTTACTGATCGACACAGCGGACTGTTGAATGCTGTTTCCAGCGTATTTCCAGATTCTCCTCATTCATATTGCTACTACCACCTTAAGGAGAATGTTAGAGGTGTGTACCGAAAGCAATCTGGAAATTATTTTATTGACAAGATTGTGGAGGAATTTATGAAAGTTGCTTATTCACCTACATTAGCAAGCTATAACTTCAACTTGCACGACTTGAAGAAAGAAGGTGGTCTGCCTATTGAAGAGTTTCTGCTATCTTTGCCGTTGGAAAAGTGGTGCAATGCATTTTTCAAAGGAAACAGGTATGGTGAAATGGCAAATAGTGTTGCCGAGTCACTTAACAATTGGACTAGAGATTTGCGTGAGCTTCCTATATTTGAGAAGTTTGAAGGCTTAAGGGTTAAGTTTATGGAGAATATGTTTGAGAGGAAGGTTGCATGCAAGAGGTGGACCACTATTTTGTGTCCTCCAATGGAGGCTTTGTTGAAGAAATCAATGGATATTGGGCTGCATTGGGCTGTTAGTATGTCTAGTGAGACTGTTTTTGAAGTTCATTCTGATAAATCAGTGGCGGTTGATCTTGGGAACAACACTTGCTCTTTCCGTCAATGGCAAATTAATTCATTCCCATGTTCACATGCTCGTACTACAATCCAAAAGGTTGGAGTGGAACCTGTGTATAGTTACATTGAGCCGTTTTACACCTGTCAAAGCTACATGGATTCCTACGCGCATGGTATTCATCCTTTACCAAATATGGAGAAGTTTTATGAAGATGCAGCTAGTTCAACTTCTGTTGTTAAGCCTCCATTGGTTAGGAGGCCATCCGGCCGGCCAAAATCTGTTCGAATGAAGTCTGCAGCAGAAGGAGGCATGAGGAGGCGTATCAAGTGTGGCCGATGTGGTGAGTTAGGGCGCCACAACAAGATAACGTGTATTGCGCCAATCTGAAAGCTGGCAGAAATACATGAACAGATGGAGTATCTTTTTACAACATTAACAGTAGTTTTCTATAACAATTTGAGTGTCTTTCCATACCATTTGGAGTAGTTGTTACTATACTGTCATTCTTTTACAGAGCAGAGCTTTTACTTGTGTTGGCAACTGTAAATGAACAGAGTATCTTTATACAACATTAACAGTACCTTTTGATCACCTTTGCATTATCTGTTTATATGATTGGGAGTGGCTTTTAGTGATGATGTAATAGCTTTTACTATATTGGCATTTTTTAACATTGAGAATAGCTTCTGAGATTGATAATGTTTAACTTATGAGTGTCAATCCATGGAAACTTCAAAAATTTCTACATCCACAGAAACTTTATCTAATGGTTTTGACATGAAACTTCAAACAAACCTGGAAATGGACATTAAAGAAGAAAACTAATGCTGAAGTAACAAAATAGACATCAATTTCCATCCAATATTAAAGCTGAAAATTAAACATAAGGCTACTATTAACAGTTCGTAAAGCCACTGTCAGTACTTCAAAATACTACTGTCAGCCCGACGTCATTTTCCATCAAATACCAAGGCTGGAAATTAAACAACATAAAGGTACCGTCCACATATGGAAATCTACTTTCATAGCCTAAAAAATCTACTGTCAGCACTGCATAAAGGTACTGTTTCCGATTATCATCTAATGCCTCTTGCCGCTTCTTGTTCTTTTAGTGGTATACGTGAACTCCTTGTCTTCAGTAGCCTTCCTTTTTTTGTTCTTGATTCGATCCACCATTGAATTTCTCTTTACAACTTGCTTCTTCCCTTTCTTCATCTTTTTAATTGGTTCTTCTTCAGGTTCTGCTTCTTCATCAACAATAGTTTTTTTCACCCTTTCCCTTCTCCTTGATTGTTTCTTTGCTTCCTGTTTTTGAGAAGACCTGCCTTCTTTAGCTTTTCTTGTTGATGTGTGCTTCTTTCTGGTTGTTCTCACTTCAGGTTCTTCTTCTTTGTCTTCATCATCGTCTCCACCATCTTCAGCATCAACTCCTTCTCCACCCTCTTCCTCACCATTTTCACCATTAGCTCTTTCTCCACCTTCCCCACCATTTTCACCATCAGTTTCTTCTCCACCTTCCTCACCATCTTCACCATCAGCTCCTTCTCCACCCTCTTCCTCACCATCCTCACCATCACTGTTACTGTTTTCTATATCATCTTTCCGTAAATCCTCTTGAGAATCCAACATATCTTTCTCCAATAGCTTTCTTTCCATTTCCAGCAATTCATTTTCCAGATTGTGTATCATTTCTCTCTACTGCTCAATGACGTCCTCCAAGTTCTTTTTTTCCTTCTCAATGGTTGTAAAAACTTTCCACTTCTTCAACAATTTGTTCTGCAAGATCTGTATCTTCCTTGTTGCTATATTGTCTTCCTCAAAGGCTTTGTCCAACATCTCCCAATATCTATCATTCTGCCTTGCTAGCTTTTCATTCTCTTTGGTCAACTTCTTCAACAAGTCTTGAGTTTTCTAGTTTTCTTCTTGTGAGAGACTCGTCTGAGTTGTTGCTTCTTCCAACGAGCCTATTAACTCCTTCATTCTCTTCTGACTTTCTGCTTCTTCTTTTCGCAGTTCTTGGGTGGTTTTCTGGTGCTGTATCAAAAAATAAAAATAAAAAATCACATTAAAAAGCTACTGAGGTGGGTTATAAAAACCTACTAACATAGCTATACAAAGATACAAACTTGCTCAGAATTGATTAAACGAAACTGAAAGTTTCTTAGCTACTGATTTGAATACAAAAAGATACTCAAAAATGGTTAAAGAAAGCTACTAACATAATCATACGAATCCACTAACTCATCCATGAAACTGAAAGCTTCTGAAATTTTTAAAAAGCTACTGATGAGCTTAAAAGAAGCTACTCAAACAGTTACATAAAACTACTAAAATTTTCAAAGAAAATTAATTGGTTATAGATCACATAGGCAGAGAAAGCTAGTAGTAACCTAGGCAGAGAAAGCTACTGAAAATCAATAAAGAAAGCTACTTACCCAATCTCCAAAAGTTGGAGTTACAAAGTCTTCTTCCCTCAGCTCTTCATCTGATGCTACTCCTCTGTTTCTTCCTCTGATGTCATTCATTTCCACTTCCAAGTCTTCTTCTGTCAACTTTCGGTCAAACATTTCCTATTTTTCATCAAACAAAGTACACACAATGTTAAAGACTAGAACAATATATTTCTAAACTGATTTCTTATTGCAAATTTATTCTTTATTTTTCTTTCTTTACCTCTATCTGCTCGTTGGTTAGTTTCTCCATTTCTTTGTGAAGATCAACGAGTGACCATCTTTGTCTTCTCAGCTAACCAATACTGTTACGCAACAATAAGAAAAACATTAATTTTGAGGGCTAAATCTACTGAAATGTTAATGAAACTAACAGCAGTGGTTACTTACCATGATTAGCGGCAAACAACCTGACAAATTGACTTCTTTGTCTTCCTGCTTCTTACTTAGACCATTATGCAGGTGGTCTAGTACTAAGGTTGCCCATGAATATCGTCGCCAAGAATTCCAATCGCTGAAAATTTCTACCAACTTCCAGGACAATGTAGAACTTGAGGTGCAGAACAAGAAGGATACGAACAGACTCATGACAATTAGCGATGCCACCTCACTTGAGACTTGATTCCTTGGGTCTTTCAAAGATTCGGCAAGTGCACTGTCAACCATCGCTTTTGTCACTTTCTTTGTATCTCCAAAATACTTGTCGATGATGCGATTCTTGTTTGGCTTCTGGTGGTGCTTGTTTAGCTCGAATGTGACTCCTTCCAATCGCATTCCAAGGCAGATAGCTACATCTTCACTGGTTATTTTCAGTATCCTTTCCCCAAGCAGAAACCCTTTCTGATTGACGTCGTATGTCTTGACCATTCTTAGAATGTCCTCATCTACTTTTCTGCATTCTCTGTCTTTTAAAAGTCCGTGATGGAAGACATAAATGATCTCCCAGAATGGTGTCCTGTTCAACCTCAACACTACATCTGGACTGATCATCCCTTTGTAGGTTTTCATCTTCTCGTTGAATGACTGTAGACTTGCTCTATACTGTGGTGTTCAGTCTCGACGTTCAGCCATTTTTCCTTCCTGCAAGTAGAGAAAAAAATGAGAGAAGATAACAAACAAAGCTACTATTAAATAATAAGAAAGCTACAGTGGAAGGCTACAAAAGATACTGACAAAAACAACAAAAAACTACTGTAAAAGACTAAACAAGCTACTGTTAAAAAACCATAAAGCTATTGAGATAGAACCAGAAAACTTTTGTTAAACATGCAAGCTGGTAAGCCAAGTTGTTGTTAAAGATAAGCTACTGTCAAGCATCATGAAACATATTGCCAAACATTCTAAAAGATAATCCAAAGCAGAACAATCGCTACAGCGAAAGACAGTCAAGCCTACTAGCAAATCGAAATTGAAAGATACTCCACATCAAATTGAAAATGAAAGAGAAAGCTACTGCAAACAAAGATGCTCCATATCAAATCGAAATTGAAAGAGAAAGCTACTGCAAACAAAGATACTCCACAGCAAATCGAAATTGAAAAGAGAAAGCTACTGCAAACAAAGATAAGAAACAAAGATAAGAGAAAGCTACTGCAAACAAAGATACTCCACAGAAAATTGAAAGAGCGCCGGCGACGAGGTCCAGATCAAGAGGCGGTTGAGAGAGGCCCACCGACGAGGGAGAACATCGGCGATGAGAGAGTGTCCGCCGACGAGAGAGAACGTGCGCCGGTGACGAGAGAGAGAGAAGGATGCATTTCTGAAAATGAAACAAACCCTAGATTGATATCACAATTTGGGTCTGTTTTCAGAGTGGCAGAACTGTAAATTCCTTTATTTTTAATGTTCAAAATTTAATCTTATTTTGTATCTGGTGGCCTTATGAAGGAAGAAAATATTGGGTGGCCTTTAGGCTAAAACAACACCTTAAAATGCACTTATATGTAATTTTCTCAAAATATTAAATTAGAACATCGTAAGCATAATCACAATTTACAACAAATATTGTATTATTTTTGCAAAAAAAAAAATCCTACAAATAATTAGAAAAAAGTAACTTAAATCCAATCTCAACTAGAAGATAATAATGAAATATACAAAGATTTCCTAGTAGAAAAGAAATAAAAGATCTTGTAGATATCATTGGTAGTAAGCCAAAGCAAGTAGAATTGTAATTTTTAGAAACTGTAGAACAGCTAAAAATAAAAGTACAACAAATTCAATTATTACAAAAAGAATTAACAGAGCAAGTAGAAAAATTACATTGTAAAATAGATATAGATTATTAGTTTGATAAATGACTCTAGAACTAATAAGAATTCCATCAAAATGGTAGAGAAATATGGACCAAGAGAAAACCCTATTCTCTCTAGCAGCGTGTCTCCTCGCGCTGACCCTAACGCCGCCTCCTCTTTCGGGCGTGGCGCATAGCGGCTCTGACCGATTTCAAGTATCAGGGCTCCTCTGCCCTTCCATAGATCTGTTTTCGCCGAATCTAACTCCTACTATGGAGAAGGATCGTGGCGGCGGTGTTGCGGTCCTGGTTATTTGGGCTGGCGAAAGCCATTGCGGCAGGGAAAGGATGGAATGTTTCATCCATAATGGTGACCAGATCTCCTCGTCGGGGTCGCCTCCTACAAGGATTGGGATCGATGTTTTGACGTCTATGTGGCTGCAATTGTATTTCCCCGAGGGTGCTGAGGGCGCATCGCTTTGGTATGCCAGCGAAGCCGTCGCGTTAACTAGGCGGCAGAGATCGGATTTTGTTGATGAAGATGCACTGCTCGTTTGCGGCAGAGCAAATAGAACCATTGGACTACCGTTGGGCGAGATGTACAACGAGGCTGCGATGGTCCTTCACGACCCAGAAGACACCGACAGTCCGGCGACGGAGGATCCGGGGTGCCCAGCATTGGGTATCCTCATCAAACTGGGTCCTTATGGTATTGGGCCTCAGTGGGGCCCATTCTTTGGGCTTGACTGTTCGACATCTAGAGGTCCATTGGGCCTTCTCCCGGGCTCAAGTCTGCAACAGAAGGGGGTGAGACTCTGTTGTGTCTCACTTTCCCTACTGCTTTTGTTGGTCAAGAGGTTTAGCCCTAAGGATAAGGGCAAAGGAAAGCTCTAAGTTCCCGTGTTCGCTACCTAGCATTTGATTCCAGTCCATTACTACTTAAATTTAGTTTCTCTGATTGTACACCAATTGAGGTCCTTGGCAATTATAGGGTTACTCTAGAAAGGGTTTAGATAGCTGTTGGATTTGTTTCCTTATGGCTAGGTTAAATCTTTGTGCTCCAGATGTTCCCAATGGGGGTTACCTGTTATGTGCTTAACAGCTTAGACCAACTAGTTATTATTTGGTGTAAGACAGCATCTAATGTACGTGCCTTCTGACCATGGATAAGTAATGAAATTATCTATTTCTCAAAAAAAAAATTAAGAATTCCATCAAAGCATTAAAAGAAGTTGGTCAATAGATTTTCAAACATCGCATAAGGAAAATAACATTATTATCCAATTAATAGTAAGTTTGGTAGAAAAAGTAGATAAAATAGAAGAACAAAAGTTAGTCAACTTACATCAACTTCATTACCACCGTCATTAGTTAAAAAAATTAGAAAATTTAACCTCAGACACAAATAATAATATAAGAAAAGTAAAAATAAATCTCTTTGATAATAGCAAAGGGAACTCTTTAGGAGAAAACGGAAAAGAAATAATAAGAACATAACAGTATACCTAATGAACTAGACATAAGAAGAAGCACAAGACTTTCTTAGAACTATATTTTTAAGATCACAAAGGTATAGCTTATGTGATATTTTTAAGATCACATAAGATATAACTAATTAAGATCCGCCTCAATTAGATAGTCGCTTTGGACGCCCATCTTGGGCTTTATGTCTCCACCCAATTAAAGAAGCCCAACAAAGAGGACAGCTTGCCACACGACAATCCTTCATCCTCATTCCAGCATATCTGAGAAGGTCGAGAGAGATTTGGCATGATCATTAGCTTGAGTTAGAATTGGAGATGGACATTGACTTCCTTAGTCTAATTCAGAGAAGGGAACACATCTATGTACTCTCCATAAAAGAGAGAAGTTTATCTACTTGAAGACTGCATCTATCATCTTCAATGCAGAGTCTGGTACTTCTCTTTCCTTGAACTTTTTCATCTCTTCTTGACGGGGGCTTTGATTAATCGGAATCCTTGTCGGCGTACTAACGAAGGCTTCCCAATTTTTGGGTGCTTAGCAAAAGCGAGGAATTTCATTGTGACAACCCAAAATTAGTTGCAGAAGCTTGGCAAATATGAGAAAATTTCAATTGTGGCACATGATCCCATCGGCGACAACTAATTTGTCGCATAAAGTAGGAATTTGCAAGAAATTGATAGTTGTCGCCCATATGACATTATGCGACACTCAATTCCTGGCAAAATGTTAATTAGGCGACAATTTCTACCAATTGTCGGTTAATGTTTCTGTGACAACTTTAACTTCCTCGCAAAAGATTAATTAAGTGACGACTTCTGTGAATTGTTGCTTAATGTTTATGTGACAACTAGATTTTTGTCACTGAAGACTGATTTAGCGACCACTTATGTGAGTTGTCGGTTAATAATTATGTGACAACCGTACATTCCTCGCTGAAAATCAATTTGGTGACAACTTTATCGAGTTGTCGCTTAATGTTTATGTGACAATTTGAATTTCCTCACTGAAAATCAATTTGGCGATAATTCGATAACTCCATCGAATTGTCACTTAATGTTTATGTGACAATTTGAATTTCTTCGCTGAAAATCAATTTGGCGACAACTTTATCGAGTTGTCGCTTAATGTTTATGTGACAATTTCAATTTCCTCACTGAAAACTAATTAAGTGATGACTTCTACTAGTTATCGGTTAATGTTTATGTGACAACTTCAATTTTCTCGTAAAAGACCAATTAAGCGACGACTTTTATAGGTTGTCACTTGATGAGTATGTGACAACCTGAACTTCCTCACTGCAAACCAATTAGGTGACAACTTCTACGAGTTGTCAGTTAATGTTAATATGACAACTTTAATTTTCTCGCAAAAGGCCAATTAGGCTACGAGCTCAACTAGTTGTCGCTAATGTTTATGTGACAACTTGAAATTCATCGCTAAAAACCAAATTATGTGACGACTTCTATCAATGGTCGATTAATGTTTATGTGATAATTTTAATTTTCTTGCAAACTAACAATTAAGTGACAACTTGTACAGGTTGTCGCTTAATATTTGTGTGATAACTTGAACTACCTCATTGAAAATCAATTAGAGGACAACTTGTAACTGTTGTCGGTTAATACTTATGTGATAACCTCTCACAAAAAAACAATTAGGTGACGACTTCTACAGATTGTTACTTAATGATTATGTGGTAGATTTGGATGAGGCGGAATTCTCTTCAGGTGAATCTGGGTGAGGTGAAACCTCTCAAAGCGGATTTGGGTGAGGCGAAATCTCCTCAATGCAAATATGGTTGAAGTGAAACCTCTCAAAGAGCATTTAAGTGAGGCAAAATCTCCTCAAGGCGAATCTGGGTGAGGTGAAACCTCTCAAAGCGAATTTAGGTAAGGTGAAATCTCCTCAAGGCAAATCTGAGTGAGGTAAAACCTCTTAAGGTGGATTCGGGTAAGGTAAAATTCCCTCAAGGTGAATTTGTGTAAGTAGAAATCCCTGCAAATTGAGTTATCACAAGAAGAATTGAAACAAGCAAATTGGTTTATCTTGAATAATTGCGACGAGATTGAAGAGTTTAGAAGGTATGTGATTGATAATCTACTTTATTTATTTAGAATATAGTGAAATAAATAAAATACTAACAATCAATTGTGTTTTATAGTGAGCACGTGGAACTCTTGGAAAAAAATATTATTGAAAACATAGATCACAGACATATAGAAGAGTTTCAACAATGGTTTCTAAGTCGTACATGGTGCAAACCCGCGTAGTGTCCAGTATACAGGGTGTGTGGCAAATGATATTCGGTGGTCCATCAAATGGATTGAGCAATACCACACCATACAGGATAGTGGCGTTATAACGGTCGGGTCCCATAATGTTGAACCTTGCACCTTTTATGGGAGTCTGGTTAGTGTGGTTCAATTACATTTTTGAAAAAAGTACAGTACAATTCTATTTAAATGTCAATGGTATAATTCTGATCCCAAAAAGATGAAGTTTGACAACCATTTGACGTCATTGCACGTTAAAAACCAATGGTACCAACATGATCCTTATGTGCTAGCAAAACAAGCCCATAAGGTGTTTTATCTTGATGACCTGAAATTGGGACATCCTTGGAAAGTTGTCCAGAAGTTTCAATATAGGAACTTGTGTGATGTTCCAGAAAGAGAAGAAGACAAAGATCTTATAGACCGTGATAATGACCCTGGTGATGTGGACGATGACGCTAATATATGGGAGGTTCACGTAGAAGATGATGAAACTAGTACATCTTTGTGCAAACATGATGTGGTACCTGAAACTATTATCGTCAACAACACAAATAAAGAAAATAATGCAGCAGATGACGGTGATTTTATTGATGATGATCTTATGTTGGAGCATAATAGAGCTCTTGGTGAAGAAGAATTACTGGGTGATCCTGGTGACACAAATAGTGACTAGATTTATGAGCAGAATTATTTGAATTTTTTTGAGGCTTTCCATAATTTTTTTTTTTTTTTTAAGAATGCGGCTTTCCATTTAGTGGATGATATTGTTTGGTATATTTTTTTATAATAGATATTGTTTGGTATTTTTCCCAATAATTTTGTTGTTTTTCTTTTTTGTCCTTAAATTTGGCTCCATTTAATATCTATTTATATATTGTTAAGGGTTAAATTATGTTTACTACCTTGTACTTTTAAGGATTCATCAGTTCAGTCCCTGAACTTCTAATTTTATCAGAAAAGTCCTTGCACTCTCCAATCCATCATCAAATCGATCCAATCCGTCACTACTCCGTCAATTTTCACTATTAAAATGCTGACATGGAACCTTCTCACAGGAAAAATCCCCAAACTACCAATCGCTAGGCAGCCAACCAACGCATCAGTGTTGTGAATGCAAATGGGTAGTTTGGACATTTTCCCCAAAAATTGATGGAGTGGTGACAGATTGGATCAATTTGATGAAATTGGAGAGTGCAAGGACTTTTCTGATTAAATTAGAAGTGCAGAGATTGAACTGATAAACTCTTGAAAGTACAGGGTAGTAAGCATAATTTAGTCCTATTGTTAAGTATACCCCCTTCTTGCTCCGTGCTCTCGGAGGTGGACCTCATATACATATATAGAAATTAATTATAGTTTTTATTCCATAATTATGGTTATCTATGCGATAATTATGGTTATGATTCTATATATTTATTTTTTTTGAACAAAAATAGGTCAGCCATTTCATTAAATTCAGCAAGCAGTACAAGAACGGAACACCCAAATGGGGTCGACAGAAAGCAATCGTTCCTTAGAACCTCAAAAGAACCCTATTCTAAACGAATAGCATCCCAGAAAGTTCATAGTACACCCACCTTTTAGGAAGTCCACGCACCATTATTCTAACAAAAACCAGAAACCTTGAAGCAAGCATAAAAGGTAACAACTAAGACACTGGTTTTTGTGACTCCATAACAAAGATTAAACTAAAATTTGTCCATCAACTTTTTGTATAAAAAGAGGAAAGCCCAAAATTAAAATAAAGAATAAAACCCCAGAGCCCAGATGGACCCAATTCATCCTAGTCCAGTATAAGCCCAATACTTGAGCCCAACAGCCCAAATTTTCTGAAACCTAGCAACCAGCTGCTACCAAGTCGCATATTACCATCACCGTCGCCGGAAAAGACGCCGCCGCCCCTACTGACCTCCTTCCGGCCATCACCAGCATAGCCTAAATAGCCACCACGTTGAGCACTGTCGCCGCTAGCTACACCAAGATCCAGAACAACTTCTTTTCGTCGTCGCTTAACATGAGTATCCTTCACAAGAATCCCACCACCACTTCCATCAGCCTCACGCCCACCAGCAGCGAAACCTAAACCATCACCCCAGCTGCCATACTCAACTTTAATCGTCGAAACACGACGATGAAGGCCGAAAATTCCCTGACGAAACACGTCAAATTGCTGCACCAATGTTGCATCTAGCCTCCAGCCCTCCTCGGTAACAAAACGTTGCCCTGTCCTCGAGTCCCGAAATGGCAAATCGCCGCCGGAACCCAAGAGAATACCAGCTGGCTTCCCAATCACAATCTGCAACCATCCAAAAGTGACGAGGACGGAAAAGTAACAAGCCACAAGACTAACAATGGCCTTGGCCATCAGAGTTTGGGAAGTTTTATCGTGAAACAAGAGGTTCACAAGAAACCGTAGCAAAGCGGCTAGGTCATTCATAAGACAAAATAAGTTTTCCAAAAGGAAGAAGAGGGAAAATTAGGGGGGATTTTGAGGGAGAAGGCGGGATTTTGAGAGAAAAGAGAGGAGTCTTAATTAAGACTCTTCCTAACCCAAAAGAGATGGACGACAATATAAAAGGCAATCGGCTCTGTTCATCACAACATCAACTTCTAGTCTCTCTATTCAATCTTTATTTTGAAGGGTCTGTTGCAAAGTGCCTAAGTATATATCTTTTTTTTTTTTTTACTTTTAAGGTGTTTTCTTGATTTGACTTTTGGTTTTTTTCTTTTGTCTAATTACAGATTACAGGTGTTCTTCGTTCAATTTCTGGTGTTCAATTTTCCAGGTATGATTCTGGGTTATTGGTTGAATTTTTCTGCTGCAATTGCTTGAATGTGTACTGGATTATCTGTAGAGATTTTGCTTCTTCCGATTCCTCTTCTCTAAATCATTTTGTCACTTAGCAAATCTTGTTGATAGTAACATATGTTTATGTTTATGTATTAAATTAGTGCCATTTTGATTCACTCGCTCTCCACCCACATGCATGGTCACTTGTTTGTCTGATCTGGATTATCACAAGGAAATCTTCTTTTATTTTCTCTAAACTCTAGTATGTGTATAATTGAATTTAGCCTAAAAACTTATTATGCCTCTTGCCTATTAACATGAACAAGGACTCACATGTATCATTTATACACCAAGTCTCATAGTGTGAACTTGTAACTATTCTATTCAATTGACTTTTCTGGATAGGAAGATAAACTAGAGTATAAATGCCACTATGTGATTTTCATAGAATTTGGATCATGTCTTAATGCGTTTTTGATAAAGAAAGAAAGTTGATTACATATTGATTGATTTCTGGGCAAGTAGCTTGTGGTACTTTAATGTATAATTTTCATAGAGTTTGTGTCACGCCCCTGATTTTACACACATGAAAATCGATATATATAACCCCATAATTATATATGCATGAACGTCCAGTCATCAATACCAATACCTGGAAACTTTTTCCCTTTAACTTACATACATATTGATGCCCTGAACCTACTATATCAATATTGACTTGCTCCACAGAGTCATATATTACATAAGCTTACGAATTAAACTGTCAACAACAAGATAAAACGTAAATGCTTCTCAGAGTTTAACTACAACGGAAAACCTCATCAACGGTAAAGTCATGAAAAAGGCTTCCTACCGTAAAGCTGCAAAGGCGCTACCTCAGCTTCAGCCTCGATTATCCTAACCTGCAGGATTAACCCCTACACCGTTTGAATAGTGCACCGGGTTGTCACACAACAAACCCGGTAAGCTTTTGCAAGCCCGTATGAGTAACTCAAAACAACTCACACCAAAATCACGGGATGAACCCCGCACATTTCAATCAAGAAGCCAAAACACGCTTTGATCCTTAAAAACACGAAATAAAGGAGAACAACTCACACTTTAATTTATTTTCAAATTGAAATAAAAGAAAGCAACTTACACCTTGGTTTCTTTTAAAACGAAACATAGAAAACAACTCACTCCTTGAATTCTATCAATTGTACCATAATCATACCATAGAAAGCAACTCACACCTTGATTTCTATCAAAACGTTAATAAGGAAAACAACTTGCACCTTGTCCCCTTAAAGACCATTAATAAGGAAGCAACTCACACCTTGTTCCCTAAAAATACGTAATGTCATGAGTTGTCAATAACCAATTCCCGTTACCCCATGAATTACCTATATGGCAGACAGACTAGAGCTCTAACTGAAAACGTAACCACTCGTCCGGCCAAAGATGTGATTACCTGATATTCTGCCCAAGGTCATAGACCTTCAGTCCTCGGGCCGCACTGTCCCTTGGAGCAAAACATTAAAAGAGTCACACTGGACCCAAAATGTTACACAAATCGCAACGCTTTTGAAAACAATCTAAATCAACATTTCCATAATCATTGTTTTCCGAAAAGCCACAAAACAATAAAAAGCATCATTTCATGCATATTGTTTTCGTACACAAATCTCAACGTTTCTCAAACCTCAATGCTTTTCAAAACAAATCGAAATCAATCATTTCCACAAATCATTTGTTTTCCAAAAGCCACAACCCAAAACAATAAAAAGCATCATTTCATGCATATTGTTTTCATAAATCCACAAACCACCAAAATATATATATTTCACGTAAATATATATCTATATGTAGTCATCCGCGCAGGAATGTCTACTAATACATGAATACATATGTATATATATACATCCCAAAATATATATATGTACACACATAGTCATCTACTCAGAAATGTCACTAATACCATCTATAGTTCATTTCGAAAACTAATCAAAATCAACCAATTTAAATCCGTTCATAATTGAACCTTGTGAGATTACTCACCTCGAAACTCCTGCTGCGTCTTCAATACAGAACAAGGCAGCCAAACCACCCAAAATAGCTGTCCAAAGAATACCTGGTCACGTACCTAAGGAATTACAGCTCTGATTCAGTCAACGAATCGCAAGGAATAACGTTCGAAACCCTAAATCGAACCAAAATTCCCAAGGTGACACCAAATGAGGCGAAACCACATCCGAGACCACCCATTGTCTCCGGAATACTTATACGATCGATATGTCAAAATCACAAGTCGATCGGATGCTTAAATCCTCATGGATTGAATCATCGAACGGTCCGAAACGGTAAAAATCATAACATATTCATTCGATCTCCAAAATTTATGTATTAGATATCAAAACGCTCGTATCGACGAGTAAAAGATATATAATGGCAGAAACTATCCCTTACATGGCCGGAAGGCAGCCAAAATGCCGCCACAGTCGGCGGTGCAACCACCACAACCACCACGGCCAAAACTCAAAACCACAACAATCAAGCCATCCAGAAATGTTCATCATGAAGAGTAGAGCAACTTTCATACCTGGAGCTAAGTCTGGTTCGGCCTAGATCGTCCTAGATTAAGCTTGCAAGATTGGCCAATCGCAGCCGTCTGATCGAGCCCCAGATTCGCTGTGCACCGCAGATTTTCAAACCTAGATCTTCCACTCCACACTCAAAATCGTCCTACAAGGTGGTTATGAGGATGATCAGAAGGAGGAGGAGATTCCGAAACTGAGAATGATCGGCCGAGGAGTCGCCGGAAACTGAGAAAATCCGACAGGATCCGACTACAACAACTGTAGCTCCTCCGATCTCTACTTTCCGATGGTCTCCGTCGCCTTCAAGCACCAGAGGGAGGACGGCGAGATGGTGGCGATCACGTCTGCGTTGGTTTCATCGCTGGCGGACGTCGGGAACTGCCGGAAAAGTCGGGTCGGGTCACACGGAGGCTGAGGAGAGAGAACGGAGAGAAAAGGGTTTCCGAAAAAGGAAAATGGGACTTTTGAAATTATTTTCGGAAATTCCATATTTATACCAAAATGGAAACTTCTTCCAATGGTCATAACTTCTTCATACGAACTCCGATTTTCGCGTTCCATATGTCCACGAACTCGTATCGACATGCTCTACAACTTTCGTGAAGGAAGTTTTTGGAGAATCCCAACGTATAAAAAGTCAACCTTTGGCAACCCCCCTAAAACCATATTCTTCAATTAATTATTCGCCCGAAACACTTCTGCTCCATCCACGAGCCACGAAACCGTCCAATAACCATAATTTAAATTCCGGAAAATCCTCGAAAAATAAATACGAATTTCCGGGGCATCAAAGTTGGATATCATATTGGTAATCTTGATGTTGCATTGACATTCTGAAAGAAAGTTTTGTTCAATAGCAAGATGAACACTTTGGTAACAAAATAGATATACTGATTCTAGGGTCTCATAGAAGTCTAAGAGTTGCTACCCTTCCTTTTACTATTTGCCTATTTCGATATGGTTTGTAGAATAGTGCGGGAGATATAAAGCCTATACTCTCTGTTCCAATTGCTTAAGGATTTAGTCTTTTATGAATTTTTTGTTCCAAATTTTGGTGGTTCTCATTTTCCATTGCATACCAGGGTAAAGCATCCTTGCTTTTCGAGTTTCATTTTCTTTGTTATGAGCGTCCTTCTCCTTTAATGACTTGGTTGGTATTTTTGTCTTTCTTTTATGTGGAATTGCAGATTAAAGGTGTTTAGGATCAAACACATCCACCAAAACGGTACATTTTCTATCTTATTTTCTGATTTGGATCTACCCAAGTCGCATTGATCCTTTTGCTCCCTACTGTAGGAATCACATTCTTTGATGTTCTGTTTCTTGCTAAATAATATGTTTTGGTAATCACAATATCGCATTGATCCTTTTGATGTAGGAATCACATTTTTGATTTTTTGTTTCTTGTTGTATACTATGTTTTGGTAATCACAATATCGCATTGATCCTTTGCTGTAGGAATCACATTCTGTTAACGTTAGTGATCCGTGGGATCTCTAGTTAGCTTTAAAGAGAGAGAGAGAGAGAACGACACAAGATGTATAGTGGTTCGCCTCCGCATGAGCGGGAGACTACGTCCACTTGAATGTGCACTAGTGTGTTGAGCTTTGCGGCCTAACAAGATTACAAGAGATGTGATGGGATTGTTTTAGTTGTGGGAGGAGGCATTCCTTTTATAGGTGAAGGAAGTCATCTCCTTTACATTGTTTTCGATGTGGGACAAGTAACAACTATTGTAGTATAGAAATGCCTAGTGTGGAGGCAACTTGGCAAGGCCGGAAAGGTGGCTTCCCGGCGACGGATTTGCGACTTCCGGATACCGTAGCTTAGCTTGAACATAGGGCTACAAGATGCAAGTAGCGGTTGGGCCCCACCATGGCTTGTGGGTGTCCCAAAGAGGGTGTTAATTATGCTTGGTGAGATAGCAAACTAGTCTCACTAGTAGAGGTATCTACAAGTCCCCGAAGTCCCCAAGTAAGAGGAGCTTCTTGGTTGGGGAGTTATACACATGATGTCACCAAGCATAAGTAACCGGGCGGTATAGAGCCCCTACAAGTCCCCGAACTCCGTAAGCAAGAAGGGACTCGTCAACCTGCACAACAAAGACAAAAAACAGGCATATGTAGAATGCTCGTTGCATTGGGCAACAAACGTGAGTTGCATTGATATGCGTTGGCATATACGAATGTATGAGGTGTGTGATACATGTTGATGTATATACTGGAATGGCGCCAAGTACGATCGCTTATGACGTACAAACTCGAGAACGCGTATGGTCGTGTGAGCTTATGGATTGCATATGATAAATGTAAGTTGCATGAGCGTTGCGGAGGTAAGCGTTTGTAATTCGTGAGTGTTGAATGCTTGAACGCTTGTGTTAGTTTGGTTGTCGCTCGTATTAATGGAACGTGAAAAGAATTAGATTTGTCACAAGCGACAAATGGTAGAAGAATTCAATGTTCCATTAACGTGTGGTGTGTCGAGTAGACATGAGTGTAAAGCTCGAGGATTGCCGGGCAGGCATGAGTTAAACACTCGGGATTGCCGGGAAGGCATGAGCGGAAGCTCGGGGGTGCCGGGAAGGCATGAGCGGGAAGCTCGGGGGTGCCGGGAAGGCATGAGCGGAAGCTCGGGGGTGCCGGGAAGGCATGAGCGGGAAGCTCGGGGGTGCCGGGAAGGCATGAGCGGAAGCTCGGGGGTGCCGGGAAGGCATGAGCGGGAAGATCGGGGGTGCCGGGAAGGCATGAGCAGGAAGCTCGTGGGTGCCGGGAAGGCATGAGCAGGGAGCTCGTGGGTGTCGGGAAGGCATGAGCGGGAGCTCGGGGGTGCCGGGAAGGCATGAGCGGAAGCTCGAGGGTTGCCGGGAAGGCATGAGCGGGAAGCTCCTGAGCGGAAGCTCAAGGGTGCCGCGAAGGCGTGAGCGGGAAGCTCATGAGCGGAAGCTCGGGGGTGCCGCGAAGGCATGAGCGGGAAGCTCGTGAGCGGAAGCTCAAGGGTGCCGCGAAGGCGTGAGCAGGAAGCTCGGGGGTGCCGCGAAGGCGTGAGCGGGTAGCTCATGAGCGGAAGCTCGGGGGTGCAGCGAAGGCATGAGCGGGAAGCTCGTGAGCGGAAGCTCGGGGGTGCCGCGAAGGCACTAGGGCGAAAGCTTGGCGGTGTCGCTGAGGCACGAGCGCGAAAGCTTCGCGGTGTCGTTGAGGCACGAGCGCGAGAGCCTGGCGGGGCCGCTGAGGCACATGAGCGGACGCGGAAGCCTGGCGGGGCCGCTGGGGCACTTGCGCGGAAGCCTGGCGGGGCTGCTGGGGCACGTACGCGGAAGCCTGGCGGGGCCGCTGGGGCACGTGCGCGGACGCGGAAGCCTGTCGTTGCCATGAGGCATTAACGGGTAGCTCGATGGTGATGCCCTGGGGCATGAGCGTGGCTGTTGCTAATTATGCTGGGCTGTATGTACAAGTCCCCGAAGTCCCCAGTCAAGGAGGGTGTTCTTGCGGGTTGATACCAAAGCGTAGCTTTGTGCCGTATATCAAGCATAATTAGTGCGAGTGCGTCGTCCATCTAGAATTGGTTGGAGCGAACGCTTTTGCCCTTTCGGGTGGGCCCCTGCTAGGCCCTGCGAGGAGTCCCCCACTCCTGGCTATAGACCTCCGGATGGTCAGAAAATTGTTTGATGAGGGGAGCTGCGCGGAGCAGAGGGTGTTGGGTAGCGAGCCCAATCTTTGGTACCCAAGCGTCGGGGTTAACTGCCGGATCAATGGCTGCCGTGGGCTGTGTTAACTAGTCCCTTGCTGTTTTCTCGAAGGAGAAAAGCTTGACTGCAATGCCGCGTAGCGGTCATTGTCATTATGAGGCGTTACCTTACCGCCTGGCGGTTGGCTTATGCCGATTTGGAGGCTAGAGGAGTTGGCCGAGCATGACGGTCTATTGCTCCGATGAAGCACCATAGTAGAAAGCTAATGATTTCATTAACTGAAACGGTGCTTGTGCCTCCTTAACATAAGAGAAATGATTAGTAACTAATCCATGTAGTTTAATTGATTAAGCATGTGTATATGTAGCCTCGTGTTACGATGTTAAAAATGCTACAATTCTACACAATTGCTATCTCACATATACGCACAACGTTAATTTACAATTATATGCTTGAATTTCATAAGTATGCCCATGTGCAAATTTGTGCTTTATTTGAATCATGTGAAGCAAAAATCTGAGATCTTAGGTACTGTGCGGTCAAGGTCTGTGACCAAACATCACTAATTATCAAGGATAATTAAAGAACTCACAGTAAGGCCATTTCCATGAGGTTAACTCTCGTTTTAGATGTCTAATGCTAGTGGAAGCATGAATAATAAGCTAGTCTCTGACGCATATATAATAATATGGACAAAGGAGCGGCCACTGATACCTTGATAAAGATGTGTATAATAATATGGGATTAATGCATTAATGGCTGTTGGCCACAAAGTTCATAGATAAGGTTAAAGTAAGACCATGCATGTTGATACGTGGTACTGAGGCCGGCATATTGTCATGTGAACACATGAAACTAGAACAGGTGAAGTATATGCATGGCTAGCAACAATTAATGAATGATGGTCCTTGTAAATGCCACGTGCAGAGATGTTATAGATAGTAATTACCCATTTCTTATAGAGCATAGACATACGTGTGCATGTATGTAACATAGGCACGATGACATTCCAATTATGGCATTCAAATTAGATTGAATGCATGGGTCCTATCAGGCTATCACGCAGGCACGTGTATGAACACATATATAACCGACCAGAGACATGCATGAATGGCAGACCGCGTTGCAGATATGCATAATATAGGATAAGGACTTAGCTTTTCTGCTACGACACCGCTTAGCAGGTCCGGCTCAAAGAGGCTTGCTGTTATGAGTCGAGTATCAGAGATGGTGCTACTGGGTGTCTGAACGGGTCACCGAAATGGTGGGTCATGAGATGGTTGGAAGCCTGGCAGAGGATTTTTTTCAGCGGAACTTGGCCGGCGAAGGCTTGGGACATCAGCGGAGAGGCTTTTGTTAGCGTTTGGAGCTGTTGAGTTCAGCGTTGACCATGCACCCAAGTGTTGACTTGGAGTAGATTGTTGACTCGGTGCCCAGCGGCGTTTTCCATGGGAGGACCGAAGCTAGGAGGACGGAGCTGCAATTGGAGGGTGCCCAGTGGTGCAGCCCAATCAGCAGTGTAGCAGTGGCGGAGCGGAGGAGTTGGGCGGAGGATAGCCGGCAAAGATGGAGCTTCTGCCGCTGGTGGTGGTCCGAAAGTTTGGCGGATGCTCAAAGTGTGGCGGAGACGGCGAGTTAAGCGGAGGACCAGTTCGGCGGAGCACCAGTTTGGCGGAGCACCGGTTCGACGGATCACCAATTCGGCGGGGATGCAAGTTGGGCGGAGGACCAGTTCGGCGGAGGAGAGCGCTGGTGTCTGGCCGAAGCTGAAGTTCAGCGGAGCTGAAGTCTGGCGGATCGGAGCCTGACGGAGACCACGAGCTCGGTCGAAGGTGGACGGAGCTACAGTTCCCAGCGGAGCTGGTTCCCAGCGGAGGACCGGAGCTGCAGTGATCGAAGCTGGCTGCTGTGATCGAAGCTCGACGAAGAGAGAGGACGCTGATGAGCAAAGAATCCCATGGATGGCCAGAGAAGATGGCTGGGTTCCTGGAGCTCCGAGTTCGGCGGTGCTGGAGGAGCGTCATTGGTGTTTGGTCCCCACTTGAAGCTCGGCGGAGGTTTAGCCGCTGGAGGGGGCTGGCGGTGATGGTTCCCAGCGGAGGAGGAGTTCTGGCGGAAGTGGCTGGGTGTCCAGAGCAAATCTCTGGGTGTCCAGAGAAGTTTGCCGCCAATTTTTCAATTTTTTTTTTTTTTTTTTTTTTGGGTTGTTGCCGCCACTAAGTCCGCCAAGGATAGGATTACCGCTGAGTGAGTTGCCGCCAATGATGGAACTTGTATGCAATTTTTTTTTTTTTTTTTTGCGCTGACCAATGAATAGTTCAGCGTTGACCTTTTTTGAGTTGGGCGTTGACCAAAAGTTGATCAAGCCTTGATGGGCGTTGACTTTGCCTACGGGCGTTGACCGACCCCGCCGGGAGTTGACCAGCCATGTTGGGCGTTGACTTTGCCTACGGGCGTTGACCGACCCCGCCAGGCCTTGACCAGCCATGTTGGGCGTTGACCGGCCCCGCCAGGCGTTGACCGGTCCCAATTTGATGTTGAATGAGCGTCGACTCGACATTTTCGGGTCAAAGTTCGTGGTAGGTGACGAAGCCTTTGTGTTGGCTTCCCACAGACGGCGCCAATGTTAACGTTAGTGATCCGTGGGATCTCTAGTTAGCTTTAAAGAGAGAGAGAGAGAGAACGACACAAGATGTATAGTGGTTCGCCTCCGCATAAGCGGGAGACTACGTCCACTTGAATGTGCACTAGTGTGTTGAGCCTTGCGGCCTAACAAGATTACAAGAGATGTAATGGGATTGTTTTAGTTGTGGGAGGAGGCATTCCTTTTATAGGTGAAGGAAGTCATCTCCTTTACATTGTTTTCGATGTGGGACAAGTAACAACTATTGTAGTATAGAAATGCCTAGTGTGGAGCCAACTTGGCAAGGCCGGAAAGGTGGCTTCCCAGCGACGGATTTGTGACTTCCGGATACCGTAGCGTAGCTTGAACATAGGGCTACAAGATGCAAGTAGCGGTTGGGCCTCACCATGGCTTGTGGGTGTCCCAAAGAGGGTGTTAATTATGCTTGGTGAGATAGCAAACTAGTCTCACTAGTAGAGGTATCTACACATTCTTTAACCAAGGTTCTTGCTATGTATTATGTTGAAGTAATCACAATATCTCATTGATCCTTTTGTTTTGATATCTTACTGTTTCGTCAATGCATGACTAAATATATATTTTTTTTTTTTTTTTAAAGGCCGGTTAAATATAATGAAGGACTAGGCACCCTCAGAGCATATCTCTCTATCACTAGAGTTCATGATCGAAAACAAAACTAATCTTGGACGCACCAGAGGGTACTCCACCACAATCTGTATAAGTTACAGCGCGTGATGAGATTCCAATCATGATTGAAGAGTGTGGAAGGAAGGGAAAAAGAGTTCGTGGTTTAGGCTCGTTTCCTCTCATGGAGCTTGCAACTGCTAAATCTTCAACAGCTGTGAGTTATGAGATGAATGTAATGCAAGATAAAGTGAAGAAGCTTGAATCAACTGTGGACACTATGCGGTCAATAAATGCATAGCTAATGACAATGTTGAAGAAGTTCCTGATGAATAGCCAAGGCTGCTTTGCTGATACAGAAAACATTGAGACGAACATCGTAGTACCCAATAGTGAAGAAGATGATGTATTTGGAAGAGATGAAAACGGTGTCCAAAACAATGGAGATAATTCGGAAACAGAGGATTTGGAGGAAGACTTGTGATTCATAAAGTCATTTATAGTAATTTTTGGTTTAGGATTTAGCTAGTCTTGGCAAACATAATTTTTTTTATTAGCTATTATTATTTTTGGGTAGAATTTGTAAACTCTATTTGATTTATGATTTAATAAGTCTTTGATTATTATTAATAAATTGAATTTTTTTGCAATGATTCAATAAGACTTATTATTAATAAATTTAATAAGTCTTCCTTCAATGATTCTTTTGCATATGTTGCAAATAATTATATGCAACATTATATGCGATCTCGCCTATTATTTTTTTCAACAAATATTTATCTTGCATTTTATATTTTCGACAACTATGCTAATTTGACATATCTTTATAAAGATATTGGCAACAATCCGGAGTTGTCGTAAAAAGTCTAAATTTCTCGCTGAATTGAAAATGCGACTACTTTGAGTTGTCGCAACCAGTTATCGCCTTATGTGTTTTATTGATTGTCCAAAGCGATGAAATTATAGGATTGTCATTTTTTCAATATGCGATGCAATTAGTTCCTCAATGAAATTATATAAGAGAAATAAGAAGCCTCGCTTATAAGTTTCTACAATAAATATATATATGTAACATATTAATATATGCAACAAAAATGAAGCCTCACAGTTACTTTTTACAACAAAAAAAGTCCTGCATATAAATTTTTGATCAAATATATAAGCCTCGCAGAAGGAATATGCAACGTAATCGAGGTCTCGTATATTAGAAATTGTAACAAACATAAAGTCTCACTTCTAGCATTCTGTAACGCACTCACTTGTCTCTCAATATGTCATACGCGAGGAACAAACTCTGTCGCTTATTGAAAATGCAACAAGCATCCAAGCCCTGCATATGGAATATGCGACGTAAACGAAGGCTCATATATTAAAAATAGCAACAAATATAAAGTCTCGCATATAGTTTTTAATAACACACTTGTGTGCCTCACAATTTGTTATATGCGAGGAATCAAATGCGTCGCATATTGAAAAAGCGACAACCGTATAATTTTGTTGCTTTTGACAATCAGTAAAACACATAAGGCGACAACTGGTTGCGACAACCCAAAATAGTTACATTTTTAATTCAGCAAGAAATTTAGAATTTTTACGACAATTTTGGGTGTCGCCGATGACATTTTCTCTTGTAGTGTAGCGGCAATTTGATGAACAATTAGCGTGCAGAGCTAGCACCATTCTTTGAAATTTAGACTTGTTTGAAACACTTTTGTTCACCAACCTAATCAATCAAACTTCCCTTGTGTTCTTGCTTAACACGTACAACACCACTTCAAGCAAATTTGAATTCTTGTTAATTAAACTTGCCACCCTTTATTTTGTCTTCTAGTTCAGCATGTTCAAGTTTCAATGCTTGTTTAGATTAAATAATTAAGCTTTGCCTCCATGTCTTCTTACTGATCACATCATCGCTTCAAAGCATATGATCAATTAATTAAACTTGCCACCATTTTTTGGCTTGGTTGTCACCACCGCTTCAAGAACACAGAGCAAAAGTTCAATTGTTCTTTGTTTTGCTTGAGCATGGACATTATGTTCCACCGCTTCAAAAGCAGTTTCTCATCACCTTCTTTAATTAATGTAATCCTCCATTAATGCTTAATTGTAGTTTCTATTTTGGTTTATATAGCCAAAATATATTCGTAATTAAAATAACCAAATCGTCCACCCATTTGTATTGCTTCTGCATCATAACGTCATGAGTTCTGCTTAATCTCATTTTGGTGTCGAGATGTTATTGTCTCTTCCAGTTTTAGTACTTCTTTGAGATTGTATGTGTTGGTTAGAGCATAAACAACTTGACTGCAGATTTCTTCTCTTTGTGGCGTCATAATCAAGAAAAACATCTTATCAGCTTCAAATAATGATCAAACTGAGAGTGTTGGTCATGGAGAAATTTTTGGTCGTGTACATGAATGACTTCTATTGCTATGATTTTGGTAGGACGACCATATTAGTGTCATTTTATAGGGAGCTTTTAGCACTTTAACAGCTGTTCATGAACAATCTTTACTATGCATTACTCTTGCAAGAATAGCACCATTTTGGAGGAGTTTTGAGCATTGAAACGAGGCCATTCGTGAACAACTGTGTTGTTTCATTGCGTTAAGAATTTGAGAGCAGCAACAATGTCATTTCGACGGGCTTGGAAGAACTCTAATAGTTATTGTAATACCCCGAAATTTAGTTATTAATTTTGGAGTGCTTTCTAGATTTTATTATATAGGTTTTTGTGCGAATAGTTGTTTCGTGGTGAAGTGAAAGTGTTTCGGACGAATAATTACTCAAAGGGTTGACTTTCATTCATTGGGTTTCTCTGAAAACTTCCTTCATGAAAGTCGTAGAGCGTGTTGATACGAGTTTGTGAACATGTGGAAGGCGGAAATCAGAGATTGTATGAAGAAGTTATACGCGACGGAAGTTATTTCCATTTTTGAAAATTTTAGTACAAATAGGATTTTCCAGAAAATATTTCATAATTTCCTTTTTGGGAAAATTTCCAGATTTTTCTGGAAGATTTCTCTGTCAGCCAAGCCAACTAGGCCAGTGAAACCGGTGACCCGACCAGGCTTTTTCTTGGCCGTCCGGCGTCCTCTGATGGTGAAACCACCTCCAACCGACTCATGCGGACCCTTCTTCTCTGCATCGCCTTACCCACGACTTGAGCTCAGATGCACCGGAGGCGGTGGATCAAACGGCGGCAGTAGAGGAGGCAGTGACTGGAACCTAGCTTCCTCCTCCAGCAACGGCAGTGGCTGAAGCTGGTCATTTTGTGACGCTCTCCTCTTCCTGATCACAACCATACAAGTCTTGAAGATCGATTTGAAGTGTGGAGTGAGAAATGATGGTCTGAAGTTCAACGGTTAGGATTTTTCGTGCTCAATTGAACTCGATCTAGGCTAAATCGGCCTCGGTGCCTGTGTTATGAAAGTTGTTCCTTGTGTTGTGATCTTCAAGTTAAGTGGAGTTGATTTTCATGGTTTTGAAGTTGGTCCGGCAGCACTTGGGCTTCACATACAGCCACGTGGTGGCGCGTCTGACCATTCCAAGGGCAGTTCCTTGCTCTTTTAGCCGCCATTAGTCGATACAAACATGTGGGTGATTGACGGAATTGTATGAAAGGAGTTTGGATGATTTTGTGTTTGTCTTGGTTTGTGTGAAGACGCAACAGGATATAGAGGTAAGTAAATCTCACATTGTTTTGGTGATAAATTTGTTATGTGATAGTTTTAGTAGAATTAATCATTAGATGTAAAATCATTTTCTTGCAAATAAATATTTGTTTTGAAATATATGAACTTGATCGTCAATGGTTCATGGGTAAGTTAAAACAAGGATTTGTTACAAATGATTTTCGGTTTGAGTAGATTGTGAAATATTGTAGGAGTTGTTTGGTGAAGTTAAAAACATTGTTTTTGCGTGATTTGATCACTATTGAGTTGCGAGGTGATTTTGAGATTTTGAGGTTGTTGGAGATAAGAATACTGTATTTTGAGGTGATCATTTTTATTGTGATATTGAGATTTGGGATTGCATTTTGAGTTGTGTGACTTAGTAATTGGAGTTTGGCGTAGTAGGACCTGTGTAGCAGAACCAGTGTGGCGGAACCAGTGTGGTGATAATTTATACAGTAGTACCAAAGTGGTGATAATCGACACAGTAGTACCAAAGTGGCGATAACCAAGGTGGTGATAATCTATACAGTAGCACTAAAGTTGTGATAGTTGATGTAGTGATTGTTATGAAAAGGATATGGATTATTGTTGAGTGATTGACGTTTAAGATTGTTGATGTGGTATTTCGTATTATTAGTAAATGAATGGTATTGATTTTTAGTTTATTTCTATTATTGACTTGCTTGTTTTCTTTCGTAATCTCTTTAACTAAATTATATGCAGGGATTACTGTTTTATGAAATGATTGGTTTTAATGTAATCTCCTGAACTAAACGTCATGCAGGGATTATTATGACTTTTATTGATTGTTCTAATGTAAACTCCTGAACTAAATAACATGCAAGGATTACTATGATTTTCTTGATGTGCTTTTGATGTGATCTCCTGAACCAGGGCCGGCCCTGAGTTTTCAGGGGCTCTGGGCGGAAAAAAAAAATGGGGCTCCCCACCTTCAAATATATTCACAATTTTTTTTCCCACTTTAAAATTAAGTAAGTTACTAAGTTTATAGCTTTTTAATAGGCTTATAGGTTTTTATAAGAATACAATTTACTAGTATAGTCACTTGCAACTAAACTACTAAAGTCCTCACTAATACACTATGCCTTCATAATCCATTAAACCAACTCCACCACTAAGATTCCTCTACTTTTATAAAAGTTTGTTAGTTTGATCGACCCTTCATGTCTTGGTTTTACTTTCTGAATATATATTGTCAGTATTTCAGGAGCAAAAGGTAGCAAAGGCAACAAAACTTGCTATCTTTTGCACTTGGATTTTTTTCGCATCTCTGCATAATAAAGTATAGCTCAGTGGTTTATGTATCAAAAAAAACAAAAAAATTCTAGCTTGCATCCTGATACCACTATGGCACTAGTATCAGTCTACCATTATTCCATTACCAAATAACAAAGATGCACTTAATTCATTATTAGTTATAATCACTATTAGTTCAGAGTTCAGACGAATCGAATAAGAAGAAAAATAAAGAAAACATACCCTAAAATCTTAATCATTGATTCATTGAAAAATATTTGAATTTGCAAAGAATACTTAAAGGCTTGCCTAAAGAAATTGCAGTGTTAATTAGTATCAAAAGGTTAAAATCACTCGCTATTTCCTTCTTCTCAATTCTCAAATTTGCCAGAAATTCAGAAAAATTAATAAAACATTACAAAGAACAAGAAAATAAAAGAATAATTGCAGATGATGATGATTATTGGCGACGATGAATCAATGATCTGATGATGAATTAGCTGCTAGGTTTTGAGAATTGAGAATTTGGATTATGGAGGTGAGGTAAGAACAAGAGAAGAAGTATAAAACGACAAGACATCGATATGGGCATATATTACTTTTTTTTTACATATATAAATATATATAAAACTTGGTTTTATTTCGGGGGCCCATGAAATTTGGGGGCTATAGGCACAGGCCTGCTGGGCCTATACCCAGGGTCGGCCCTGTCCTGAACTAATTCACATGCAGGGATTACTTTTTACTTGATTTTGAGTTTATTTTTAATTTTCTCGAGAAGTGGTTGCTGAGATTTCAATGATTTTGAAAGGTTACTGAGGTGACAATTATTCAGTTGAGATAAAAGGAGCATGATTTTGGATTATTGGATTTTTAAATGTTTTAAAACGTTATTAGAGTTTGATTGTTAGTTGGACATTTGTGAAATTAAATGCATCAGTTGGGAGTCAGAGCATGAGAGTTTTAAAATTTGAATTAACATACGTGAGCATGATATGGTAGGATATGAACTTGATGTTTTGTTGTGATAATTGTATGACGATTTCGTTAGGTTGAGATGGTGTAAGAATGTGCTTGTTCCTTGTTGTTTTGAGTTTACTCACATGAGCTTCATAAGCTTACCGGGTTTGTTGTTTCAACCCAATGCATTATGTCATGGTGTAGGAATTTATCATGCAGGTTAGGGTGAACGTGTTGGAGCTGTGGTGACTTGCTATTGCAATCCTAAGTTTAGAAACTTAATTTTTGTATGCACTTGTTACTCTTCCACTGTGTAGTGAGTGGGGTAGGGCTATTTACTTGTTAAATTGCTATTCAGTTTAGTTGGAAAACTTGATGTAATGTAATATAAGACTCTAAAGAATGAGTATGTATTAACATTGTAGGTTCAGGACATATTTACTTGCTGTTCTTTAAAGAAATTTTTTCCTAGTGTTTATATTGATGTCTGAACCATCATGCTCGGAGTATTTGTGATTTTTATTTGTTTATAATTTGTGCTTGAAAATCGGGGCGTGATAGTTATGGTCGTTCATGAACAGCCTATTAGAGTTTTGGAAGGCCGCAAAGCATAGAGGATTGATTAATTGGAGATGTATACCTACAACTTTCTTTCTCTTATAGCTTTTCTTCTCTGTTTCTTTTGTCTCCTCTTCTGCTTTCTGTATTTCTTTTGCTCTTCTACTATGTAGCTTTTTCTGCTCTCCTCCCCTTGCTTTGATGTAGGGTAAGGGTCATCATGGCCGGGCTTGGGCCAACCCTACCCTAAATTTTACGGCTTAGGGTCAGGCCGGGCTGGGCTTTAACCAAGTCAACAGAACTTAGGGACTGGCCAAGGCTTCAATATGTAAACCCTTACGAGCTCATAAGGGTCGAAAGGGTTGGGCCAGGCTAGCCCTTAAAAATAGGTTCAGGTCGGGCCTTTCTCTGTTTAACACTTTTTATCTTAAACTCTCAAAGTGAAACAATAAATAACATCACGGGAGGTTCTATTCATACCTCCAAAATTGGTATTTGGACCTTCCAACTTAATGGACCTCCAAATTACTTTAACAAATAACCAATTTGCTATTTAGAGCTCCCTAATTTTCCCACAACGCCCATCATCAATAAAATCAATAAAAGTATTTTTTTTTGTTATGTTCTATTTATACCTCCAAAATCGGTAGTTGAACCTCCTTTAATTTTTGAAGATTTCAGAATTCTATTTTACCCTTGATATGATTAAGCTGCACGGAAGAAGAAGAAGAAGAAGAAGAAGAAGAAGAAGAAGGGAAAAAAAAAAAAAAATAACTCTAGTTGGTAGTCTTGTCTCCCCCTCCCCCTCTCTCTCATCATAGTTTTTCATTAAATCAATTGAATATAGAAGCAAGTTATATTACTTCCAATTCTAAAAATCTTTAATTAAATTAAGTTTTTGAATACAAACTTTTCATGACTTAATTATCATTTACATACAAGAAACATTAATGTCACGTTTACTTACTTGGAATGGAAAATAATCATGAATCGGAGACAGGTGGAATGGGAGAAGAAAGGAATCGGTATTGATTCCGGAGGAATGATTCCTAAACCCATCTTCCCCCTTCGTAATCGAATTCCTGAGTATTTAGGAATCGATTCCTGATAAGGAGGTGGGACCTACATCCATTCCAATTCCTTCATGTGTTAGTAAACGCATGAATTCTTTTACCCGGAATCATTTCGATTCCTTTATGTGTTAGTAAACGCAGGAATGTTTTTACCCTGTAATCATTCCATTCCATTCTAAGTAAGTAAACATGCCCTAAGTGCCCATACTGAAAGTGGTCATGTTGTTCCAAAGCTAGTCCAACATAATGCTCTTTAGCTTGGAGAGAGACACATATTTACTAATTGTTTCGAGTTGAGAAAAACTGCAAGGAACAACATCATAGGCGATGCACAACTTAGAATTTTGCGAATTGCCGCATTTGCCGGTTAGTTATGAGAATAACTGACCCTATGGAGATCGCAGGTTCAAATCTTACTGGCATCATGGAAGGGGTGGAGTGAGGTTTAAAAAAAAAAAAAAAAAAACCTCTTTCTTTTTCTCCTTTTTATGTCTTTATTGGTAATTTGACATGAGTTGCTGTCACGCCCCTAATTTTGAATACAGTAATTCAAATCCGAAACGTGAAAACACACAAGGAAACACATAGAAAATTTTTCGTTTAAAATAAGCAACTAAACAGCTGAGCTTACAAATTAAACTGAATGTAAAATCAACATGTAAACACACTCACCAATTCACTACACAGCGGAAGACTACAAGTATAAGCGCCCTTCTACACCCACGTGACGGAAAGTCCACCTCAGCTTCGATAACGATCACTCGAAATTCTAACCTGCACAAAAACCCCTACACCATAGAAATAGTGCACTGGGAATGAACAAAACAAACCTGGTAAGCTTTTCAGCCCGTATGAGTAAACCCAATTAAAGTGACTCACGTCACTCATGCTTATAATTCCTCAATTCGTGAGACAATTAAAGCATTAACATTTAATTCCACAAAACGTGCTTTCACTATCTCAGTCTAACAACATCAATAAGCAATTATCTCAACAAAAGCATCAAGTTCAAATAAATCTTTATCATGCTCAATAATTTCAACCCAACTAAAACCCACATGCTCTGTCTCTCAATTCATTTTATCTCACTTCCCACAATCTCCAACTATACAAATAACTCCCAATATTTTAAACATTTTACGTCCCCACAATCTATCTGATCACCATTCCTTTGCCTCAACGGCACAACCACGAAATCATACTCACTTCCCCTCAACATAAAGCAATTGTCAAAACGATGACCTCACAACTCATTTTCTAATCACTACAGATCACAACCCACAACTGTACCCACAATAAGAATTAAGCAAAATCAGTAATCCCTGCATAAAAACTTAGTTCAGGAGATCACATGAAAACAAACAAAATAAATCATATAAATCCCTGCATAGAAACTTAGTTCAGGAATTACATTAAAACAAACAATACAAAAAGCGGTAATCCCTGCATAGAAACTTAGTTCAGGAGATTACATAAAAACAAACAATTCATTCGAAATCAAGTCCCACATGAATGATAAAACAAAGAACACCGACACTCTCTTTTAAAACAAATATACCCAAGGGCACACAATAACTCAAGTTATTCCCCAAGAAGTAGATTGTACTCAAGGGCACACAATAACTCAGGTTATTCCCCAAGAAGTAGATTGTACTCAAGGGCACACAATAACTCAAAGTTATTCCCCAAGAAGTACATTGGCAGATAGACTAGAGCTCTAACTGAATCGTAATGTGTCACCTTGGCCAAGGTTCACCTTTACGACAATACTTTCCTCAATCCTCGACACGACAAACACACTCAACTCTAACTTTTAACTCGTCTCAACAACACAACTACTCATTCAACACAATAAGCAACAGTTCAAAACGATATTCTGAATAAATCACAATTCACTCATATCACAACGTCACGCCATCCAATATATAGATTCCACATAAATATATATACGTAGTCATTCACGCAGGAATGACTACTAATACCAACTATAGTTTTATAAGTTATTCCTCTCGAAAATCATTTTATATCAAAACATTGTTTTAACATACCCATGAACCGTTGTCGATCAAGTTCATATATTTAAAAACAAATAATTTATATTGATAAATATGATTTTGCATGCTAACAATTAAATCTACTAAATTAAACATAACTAATTTATCAACCGAACACCGTGAGATTTACTCACCTCTAACTCCAGCTGCGTCTTCACACAAATACCAAGACAAGCACAAAATCATCCAAAATCCGCTCACGCAATTCCATCAATCACCTAATCACATCAAGGTCACACTCAATACCATACAAAACACAAAATTCATAACATGCTCATACGATTTCCAAAAATTACAAACTATATATCGAAATGCTCGTATCGACGAGTAGATCGCACTGAGGAGTAGAAACTGCCCCAAAGGTGGCTGGAAGCCGCCGGAAACCACCACCACAGTGGCTGCACCGCCACCCAACCAAAGTCAAAATTTGACAAAACTTCCAACATGAAAGTTCTTCATCTCAACTCCAATTGAAACATTCATAACTAGCACAAAGTCAGAATCAAAGCCATTTGGCCGGAATTTACCTCGCAAGTTCAGAAATTCGAAGAACCCTAGATTCCCAATCTTCAAAATTCGAGCTCCACAGATCAAATCGCAACAAGCCTTCTTGGATGTAGCTTCTACTTCCTCTGGGCTAGAAAAGCCCTCAAAGAACTCGAGCTATAGTGGCCGGAGCTGGGAGAACCAAGGCCGGTGATTTGAGGTGATTTGCAGCTCCGTCGTGCAACTTCTCGGCCTTGTAGCGTCGTATACGGTGCTTCCCACGATGAATAACTACCACAGACGTGTAGAGGGGACCGAGGAGAGCAAGATTCCTTTTGGAATCGAAGCAAAAGGTCGCCGGACGGTGGAGAAATCAGCCGGCGAAGGAGAGGCAGCAGCTCGGGTTCGGGGAGAGGAGAGAGAGAGGTCGGTTTCCAGAAATGGAAACCCGGCTATTTTTGGTAACCTTCCAAAAATAGCTAGGGTTTTATCCTTTTATACCCAAAATGGAAACTTTTCCAAACGCTATAACTTCTTCATACGAACTCCGATTCTTGCGTTCCACATATGCACGAACTCGTATCGACGGGCTCTACGACTTTCGTGAAGGAAGTTTTCCCAAATTCCGTACGTATAAAAAGTCGACTTCGTAACCCCCCTAAAATGTGAAATTCGAATAATTAATCGCCCGAAAATAACTTCACTCCACCCTTGAACCATGAAATCGTACTAACTAACACTTTATTAATTCAAGGAAATTCCAACATATTAATAACGAATTTCCGGGGTCTTACAGTTGCTAAGTCAACTGTAGCTTCAAAAAAAAAGAGGTCCAAATATCAATATTGAGGTATGAATAGAAGCTCTCTAGCATCAATTGATCAAATTTGAATGACTGAATGTCTTCAATATTTCGACCAAAACATTTTTTTTGTCTTCAATATTGTAGTCTGTACACAAGCCTCTTCCTCCCTGCAAGTCTGCTAGTATTCCATCTGTTCCATTGTAAAACACACACACACACAAAACTTGGTGAGGATACTAAATACTAAATTGTAATCAAGATAAAAATTTATTAATTGAAAATACTGATACTCCAATTAGTTCAAAGCTGGATACTAAATTGATGTTTATGTTTATTTATAGGCTAGACAAGAAAGAGGCTAAACAATTAAACTGAGAGTTTTAGAGGATTGCAACAGACATATTTTTCTTAAGGTTGAGTTAGATAATTACTTGAAGTACTAAACCAGATAATCACAGTCCTCAACAATACTTGTAGTTCCCGCTCTTATGATACTACATCCACAACAAAAAGGCCAGACACAAGCCATTTACTCTGCAGCCAACAAAACAACTAATTAGCATCATTTCAAAGTTTCAAACCAACACACATAACAAACTAAAATTGACATTCATGTTCATTACCTACCAATCGATGAAGAGCCTACTCGAACTAGTTATCCGTAGTTCCAGGAGCTGAATCCTCAGACCCATCAAAGCATCTTTCTCATTATGGGAAATTTGGGAGAGGAGAAGGGTGGCAACGGGTTCGGACTGCAGGCGGATGAGGATGGGCTAGACGTGGTCTATGGAGATGGGAATAGAATGCAACAACAATGGGCTGGACGGGGTCATTCTAGATCAGCACCGACGCCCACCTCTACAACTCTGATTCGAGCCTCGCTCTCTCTCTCTCTCTCTCTCCCTCTCTCTCTCAAATGGCTGCTGCAGCTGCTATGCTAATTTGAGAAGTGTTAGTAGTTTAGGTCAAGTCGATGACCTAGATGAAAACCTTTGGTCCTTTAGACCTGGACTTGAATAGTTGGACTGGCTTGTAGTCGTTCTAGGCAAAATATAAGGCCCAAATTAATTGGATTCGGCCATTTAGAACATAATATGACACATTTTAGATTTTTAGTACATAGCAGATTTCTGATTTCCATTTCTATGTAATAGAGAAGATAAATATAAATAAAATTAAAATTATAGGGTTGGGCCGGAAAGGGCTTTTAGGGCCTGGTCGGGCTTGGCCCTAATGGGCTCAATCGGGCCGGGCTTCATTTGCATAACTCGTACCCTACCCTATTTGAGAAAGGGTCGAGCGGGCTTGGGGCCAAATGATGAGGCCTAAATAATGTAGGTCTCTTTTCATAGGCACTGGAGAGGGGGTTGTTTTTTTATCATATAAGCCTCCATTTGAATTTAAATACGTACGTTCAAATTTCAATATGAACTGACTCAGTCTTCGTGTGCCGTTATATACTCATCTCCTTCCATTGATTGACTCATGCATCTTCAGTTTTGGTTGCATATAAGTTTGAGTACTTTATACTTGTTGATAAGTTCACAAGTCCAAGAATTGTCAAAGCCAACCCCCAATATTTGCTGGCTTACTATTTTCATTCCTTAAGAGATAAACACAAAGACCAATTAACCAATCACCATTCAATAGGTGAAAGTTAGTTTGGCCTTATTATTCTTCCTTCATATTTATCTCTTTTGCTTTGAACTCTTTTGATCAAACAATTAAATGAAATTACGTTCTTGATATAGCGGCCAAAATATATATGTATATTGTTGCTTTGGACTCCAATTTTATTGAAGGACCATGACCACCTATTTGTAAGAGTTCATCGAATTGGACATTTAAAATATTTTTTTTTTTTGTCTCAACACCTATATGTTTAAGTAGTGGTAGTATTTCACGATATCAAAAGTGTTTCAGTGATTTGTGAAAATAAGAATTCCTCTTGCAATAGCATTTAGAATTTTTTTTTTTTTATGGAAATGTTTTTTTTTCTTCCGTGGTACTAAATGGACATAATTGTATACTGTAGCAGGGACAAATTAAAAAGTGAAAAAGGTTTTTAGTGTTATAAAGTAGAGAGAATATGGAGAGAGAATAGTTGAGAGGAAGTAGAAGTGTATCATTCAGTCTCATTAGCCTTCTTTATATAGAGGTAGGGTTTACATCAAAGTACATAACTAATGAGTATTTACACGGATATCCACATAGATAATAATATTTACAACACTCCCCCTTGGATGTCCACCAATGAATGATGGTATTGGACGCGCTTATTGTTGCCTCGTTAAAAACCTTGCCAGGTAACAAAAACCCAGTGGGACAAAAATAAGCCTGGTCGAAGGACAAAAAAAGCACAACGCGCATATGTCCTAGGTAGCATGCTTCTGGATGCTCCCCCTGATGAGAATCTCCCCCTGATTATTGTAAGCCTCATTTATGTATGCGATAAGCTACATGTAGCATGTATAGCAGTTTGATGTGTCTATCACCGAAGTGAAACCACGTGTGTTTTGCATATAGGGGCTCATCACAAATTTTCATACCTGCAAAGTTTAAGCAATAGCAACAAAACTAGATGATTTTCAATAAGCCTTACCTCATATGATAAGGTTAGAAAAATCTCATATGCTCAAATTCATACACAAAGTAATAGCTAAACGTACAATATAAAGAAATTGACACATTTAACTTTGTATAGTTTAAAACATTGAAAAATCATCATGGCATACCTAGCCATACACATCAATACTTTTGCGTATTGATATGTCTCATATAAGATCTTCAAGAACTCTAAGTAATTCATAACTCTGCGAAAGTTATAATATGTTGCAACATTATATTCATAATTGAATTTGATAGTAGTCTCGTCATAGTACTCATTAAGGCAATTTAGATCTCGTTGGCTAGAACGAAATGAGTACATATGGGCTAGCTTTAGACTCTTTGATTCCATAAATGAGCTTCAGGCTCTTTCAACCTTTCATAGACTTGCATTTGAATCAGTCATGTATTTGAATCCCTTGAGGATTTGATAAGCAATACGCTTATAATGACATTTTACTTTTGAGATTTTGCTTTTAGCAATGTGTTTTTAAGATCTTCATGATATACGATGACAACATGCCATAAATCTCTCGTCAATATAACAGCTATATGTAACACTGTACTTACAGAAAATTGTCATTCGTATAAAGGAAGATAATCATAATCTCATGTCTCTATAATAGAGATTGTGTCATAGTGATTTATCTTCACTTTTGACAAATACCCTTTTCTACATGTAGGGTTAAAGGTCCAAGAATTCCATCACGTTTCAAATATTCAATTTCATTGGAATTGCCTCTTTCCAATTTGGCCAGTAATATACTTTGTCAGCATTTATAATGAAACGTGGTATAGCATCAATACAGCCCTTAATGATTTTTCTTTGATAGCTACCATTTGTAAATTATCATTGATGATCATTAATTATAGATCCCACACATTCTTATGTGCATGCATTAGCTGTAATAAGCTTATTGATATTGGGTACCCATGCCACTTCTGGGGCATATATTGTCACTTCTTGGACAATCATCTATCATAGATGAGTTGGGTACCCATGCCACTTCTGGGGCATATATTGTCACTTCTTAGACAATCATCTATCATAGATGAGTCATGTAGTGAATGTGGATATTTTTACTTATAATCTCATGTATGAGCATTATAGGGCTTGCATAATCTTCCCTGTTTTGGGAGCTTAAAACTTTAGACCTGGTGGATACATTCCACACAAATTCACGCCGTTATTCAAATGACAGTACTTTTTCCTCCCCCTAACGGCGGAAAGACTGTCTTATTATGACCATGCGCAAAAGATGCGTTCGAATATCTATCACTTTCTTTGGAGTGAAGATCTTCATTGGTTGGTGGCGAACCCAAACCAAATTTTAGGTCAAAACATGCTTTGTTCATTAGCATCAACCATATTGATTTATTATTGTATCACCAAGACATCATTTCCTAATGGCATATCTACACCCTTTGTATGTGTAGCCATATTAGGAGCTGTGATATTGTTTAATGACATTCTCTTCAGGAGAACCATGTCAATTGGATACACTTGCATTCCACTAATAAAATGGAGTCTACATTGTTTGTATTAATATGGTTGGTCTCAGGGACTTTAACCCAAGCAGATGCCTTTGCATTTAGCATATAAACTTGTCACTTTCTTTTATCAATTCACTAGTTGTGATATTTCTCGAAGTCAAAATGAGACGGTGGATAAATATCTCACACCAATTCATATTGTTCTTCAGGAACAATCTTTCTCCCCCTCATGGCAGGAGGATTGTCTCATTAAAGTGACAACTCGCAAATATGCGGTAAATAAGTAATTTACTTTATAAGGTTAGCGGTCACCAAAACTTGTAAGTGATTCCGTGCAACATGGCCAACAAAGATGACGTAACTGGTCAAGCCAAAATAATGTATTTGGTTCAATGAACTTCTAGTTCATGACATAATATGCCTTTATTTACTGCAGAAAATTCGATACAGTATATATTTGATGGCATAAAGTCATCTCCAACCATATAGGAGGCAATTAATAATGCAACAATATTTCAAATTTGGTAACATGATAGTAGCTCATTAAGAGCCATAGATCAAGATCTACAACTCTTGATATGGGTGTTACCTTAGCTTCAGTAAACACTAATTGTGAAATACTGATATTTGGAATGGACCAACTTCATTTTGAACTACTGGCCAAAATGATTATTCGAAATATCGAGTTTAAACTTTATGACCATAACTTATGAGTGAAGGACTTTAGATGGTCATCTAGTTAGTTTGATCATTGAGGAACTTCAAGTCCTCATGTAATTAAGGATCAAGGAACTACAAGTTCTGATCTCTTTTAATTACAAAATCCACGATCACAAATTTGGGGTATACTCATACTCATTCGTCATAAACCAACGGTTAAATATCTGCTTACTTTTAAATTGGTGTCAATATAATTCCCTCAAAACTTCAGGTTTGAAGTTGACCGAGATTAAAACTCTTCGATAAATTGTCCATATATCCACTAGAAACTTAAGGCTCAAGTCTACACAATTAGAACTTCAGGTTCTAAGGTGGAATTCTTTAAGCAGACATAAAGAAGAATGTATCAATCGACATATGAAAATTTACTCGAAACTTCTAGTTCGAGTTGACATAAAGTCAAATAAACTATGAATGAATTGTATGTGTAATCGAAGCTTCAGGTTCGAATATTTTTTTTCTATGAACTGCAAGTTCTAAAATTTCGTAATTTGAACTTCGGGTTCAAATAAATTTGATGCTCGAAACTTCAGGCTTGAGGTGACTAAAGTGAAGTTATATTTTATACTCAAAACTTCGGGTTTGAGTTTTACTGTTAGAACTTCAAGTTCTGCTATGAAATTTTGAACTTCTGGTTCAAAAATATTACACTCAAAATTCATATGTTCGAGGTTTAGGACTGCTAGTCCGTATGAGTAACAAAAAAATTAATTTAAAAGATAAGTACTGTAATGAAAGTACATAACAAAATAGAAAAATTGCCGGGAAGAAAAATAAATAGATAAACTATGCAATAAAATTAACTGTGGAAACTTCTGGTTCCATTAATGAAGAAATTACACAGAACTTCTGGTCTGCTTAACTTCACAAAATGATCATCTTTTTTTTTTCTCCTCTAATCACACAAGAACATAATTTTATCTTGTGGAGAACGTAGCTTCTAGCTTTACATTCAAAATTGAACTTCAAATGCACATTGTCGTGCGGAGGAGGGAACCCCAATACCCAAACATTTTGAGGAACTTCCGGCCCTCTTATAATTATTGGGGATAAAAAAATATGTGAGTTCATATACTCGATTATATAACTCTGAGGATCTTCTGGCCCTCGTAATTGTATAAATTTGAGAGACTTCATATCGCAATCTCTGAGGAACATCAATCGAGTCGTCTTGTAATCAGATCAAGAGACTTGATGTCTCGATCCATGATTCTAAAATTTACAACTGGATGTAAACGTGTGTTTAATCTCAATTAATAAAATTGAAATATATCATGAAATTAATAAATTGAATCCAAATGGTCAAATAGACAGAAACATACCTGGATATGTAGGTTATATGCTTACCAATTTATAAGTGAAAAGTCGTTGATGAGAACTTAAGATAGCGATGGAAATAAGACTGATGGGATCTGCTAACTCGTATATATGTCGTATAATATTGATAAAACATAATTAATCAAGTATGCTACCCATGTTAAATGGAATGGAATCCTTTGCTCTGATGTTGTTACTATATACAAGAGTGCAGAACATTCTAACGAAAAACTAGAGTCACAATACAATATTAATTAATTGATGCATGTTTCTATATGCTAAAGACGAAACCAAACATGAAACAGAGATGTTGGTTTTGGTTTAGAAGAAGCAAAACTAAGAGCAGAGAGGCACAATCCAATGAAAAACATGGGATCGAACACGTTTTCTTGAAGCAGATAACTACCAAGTATTTATCCCCACATATATAAAATAAGAACCAACAAACAATTCAAAGCAATTTACCAAATCGAAAACACCCATTCCGTAACATAAACAAATTGAAGTAGGGAAATTAACATGATGGGTCTTCTAACCATACTAATCGATCAATATAAGATTTACAGATAACATCGACCAAAAGATTATCAGAGATTATCGAAACTCATAGATCGAGAGTTATGGCCAAGCAACAATGTCACCCCATATGACATTGTTGCTCATGGATCATCATAGAGTATAAAAATCAAGCAGAGCGAAGCGTGCTGATAACGTGTTATAAAGTAGAGAGAATATGGAGAGAGAATAGTTGAGAGGAAGTAGAAGTGTATCATTCAGTCTCATTAGCCTCCTTTATATAGAGGTAGGATTTACATCAAAGTACAGAACTAAGGAGTATTTACACGGACATCCACATAGATAATAATATTTACAACATTTAGCTTATTTTATATTTGTAATTGTACATTCGTAGCAGTTTTTGTGTATGGATTTTTTGTTTTTCTTCTAGATCTTCTAAATCTCTCTTCATCATTTTCTAATTGGATGTGATTGATATTTCGCCTTGTCTTCTAACCTAGGTTCTATACTCCATTCTACCATTGGGTTTGTTAAACTAAGGTTGTTCACAAATCTTACTATTATTGAATTGGGTTCTTGCCTCTTAGGACACTTGGTTGCTTTTATTTGTTGCTTTTTTTTTATCAAAATGAATTTTATTAACTCTCAATCAAGAGAGTACAAATCAGGCCAATAAACTCTCCAAAAGGAGAACAGCCTCTAAAACAATTAATTTGCTTCTTGCAGATCATATAACCAAGGAGGACCTACCTCCTTACAATACATATATTGGACCATCTTCAATGCCTTCCTTGCCAGACCATGAGCTACTTGGTCATCTTTCTTGCGCACATGCTTCCAAGTCACAACTTCAAACTCCTGCATCAAAGAGCGGACTCTTTCCATAACAGCCCCAATTTCAGTCAAATCCAAACCATTGTTCGACAGTGAGTTAATAATATTAAGAGCGTCTCCTTCTATCTCCAGCTTTGAAATGGATGCCCAGCTGATTACAATATTGCAGCCCCTTTTCTAATGCCTAGGCCTCCACAACAACTGGCTCTAGTAACATTAGAATGGATACAGACAAAGATCCCATTAGAAAGCCCATTCCATCTCTAATCATCATCCCCAACCCCATTTTTCCCCCACTCACATCACAAGTTTCATCAATGTTCATCTTGCACCATTGTGGAGGAGGAGCATGGCATTGCTCTTCGCCCCTCTCAACTCTGCCACTCCCATACTCCTATACATGTTTCCTTTCTAAAGGTTGTAAATATTCATTTTGCCAATCACTACATGTCACGCCCCGAGTTTTGGATAAAGAAATTCAAAATCTGAAACGCGATAACTCAACCGTTTGCTCAGAAATACGTAGAAACTTTTTCAAATTAATCTAAGCAATAAAACAACTGAGCCCATAAATGTCAATACCGACTCATTCTCTAGAGTTACATATTACATCACCATGTGATTACATAAACGCGAAAGCATCAAAGTAAATGTAATTACTCGCTAGGAGCATACTACAAACATCAGTACATAAAATAAACAAAATAGGTTCTAAACCTAATACTGCTGCGACAACAAGCTGCGGTCTCAACCCTGGTAAACCTAACATTCAGGAAAACCCCTACACCATGGAATAGTGCACCGGTTTAAGCTCGTATGAGTAAACTCAAATAAAATGACTCAAACAAAACATGCTTATAGTTTCTCTCAATTCATGAGGTAAATTAAAGCAACAACATTTAACTCCACAAAAACACAACCAAACACTACTAGAAATCTGTTCATAGACATCGCACTTTTTAAATCGGTCATACTTGCACACGATGTAAAAAAGTAATCTGACATCATTTTACGAAAATACCGATTTAAATGTATGTCATTAACATCAGTTCTTAAAATGACCGGTGTTAAAAGTTTTGTTTGAAAATTTGCGGGAACCTATTTTTGCAAAAAGCGCTAAGTCTTTTAAGTGAAATGAAGAAACGGGTACTAAAACTCAAAACTTTCGCACTTAGAAAAAAAATTGCGCCCGACCCAAAACTAAAACAGAAAACCCTAGCGAGACTCTTTCATTCTGAACCCACCCAAACTAGAGCTCCTCCCAAACTCGACCTCCATTCTGGACCCTAAGCTCACTCGAACTCGCTGCCATTATTACCCTCATTGCTTCCTTCATCTACGTCCTTGGCTTCTTTAGCATCGATTTCATCCAGTCTGTCATGTTACGCGCTCGCCTCCCACTACGACGGTGACGACGTCCTCATCAACTCCCACTCCTTCTCTCCTTCTTCTTCCCTTCTCTCTCTCTCTCTCTACGGTCCTCACCCACCAGAAGCGTAGCTTTACTTTTCTAGGGCGAGAGAGATACACCACACCCATCACCGGCACCCAATCAGATCTATCACTAGCGTTTCAACTTCCGTTTACCTCCAAAACGGCGCCGTCTGGTTCGATTTCCTGTCTCCGTGCTCTCCTAGATCTCCCAGATCTGAATATGTTGCTTTCCATTTTGATTGAGTCGATTTTAAGGTTTGTGCGTCTCTGATTCTGCTTCTTTAGCTGGTAAAGCTGAGATTTGGTATCTAATTGCATGCTTGGTTATGTGTTATTGGGGTTTGCTATAGGCGAAAGTAACTTGCTTTATGGTTTATAGGGTTTGCTTTTTTTTTTTTTTGTGAGGTTCACATTGAGCTTGGTAGCTTGGAAATATTGAAGGATGTTTCAATTGTTTAGAGTTATGGGGTTGCTCATTACTTTGGGCTTGTGATGAAATGAACTTTTTCTGAAAGGACAAAAATTTGGGAGCCTCTGTGTGCATAATGTGTCCCATTGTTTGGTGTAGTGCTTTATCAGCTGTAATCTGTTTCCTCGATATTATTTGTTGGTGCTTATGTGAGTTGTTTGTTCCTCAGTTTGTTCTAGAGGACCCAACCATCCTGAAACCATGGAGAGGATGGGTTGATTCTATTTTTCTAGTTGCTTTAAGTGAAAGTAGCTTGATTTGTGGTTTGTGTTTTTGGCTCTATGGTATTTTTTTTCCTTTGGACACTGGTGGGTGTGAACCTACTGATGTAATTTGGGTTTAGGTTTCCAGTTAGAAGATATTATCAGCTGTTTGTAGTCATGAAGTTGCTGATAACTCTGGGGTTTTGATGATAGGAACTTCTTTAAAAAGAACAACTCTAGGTATAGTTTTTTGTGCTTTCGCATTTGCATATTCTCAAAAGCTCTCTTTGCATGATGTTTCCCATATTGGTTGATTGGTGGAGACAGTACTGTTTTTCATAGTTTGATTCTTTGGTATTCGTAGTTGATGCTTACGTGAAAATTCCCCTTACATGTTGTAGGATAGCATTTTAATTGCCATGGCTGCCACTGCAACTGCCTCTGCTGGTCCTCGATATGCTCCAGAAGAACCATGGAAAGGATTGGTTGATTGAAAAACTGGGTATCTTTACTTTTGGAACCCTGAGACCAATGTGACTCAATATGATAGGCCTACAAGCTTAGCTCCTCCATCAAAGGCTTCTTCTGCACAGTATTTAAGTTCTTCAGTTCAAGTTCAATAATCTTCTCAAGGACAACGTCGTGATAAGGGAGATGATAGGTATGGGAGGGGCAGCAATGGTGGATCAAAATTTGAGGCAGGACTGAGGAATGTGCAGGTAATTGCTATCACTTGATACAGTTTCAAATGTATATGACTTCTCATACAGTTGCATTTTAATATGAGAACTGATATGTTTTTCTTATTTATGCATTAGAGTTCAAGAAGTGCACCAGTTTCTTCTAACAATGGTCCAAGTGGGTCAGTTAGTACACATGGAGTATCTGTTATTAGAGGAAATGGACCATCAAACACTGGAAGTGGTTTGTCTGCTGAGGCTTATTGTCGCCAGTATGAAATAATTGTTATTGTGAGTATTGAGAACTTTTTTCTATAGGTGTGCTATCAAGTTTCTGGGGTATATATTGATGCATTATCTTTTGCTCTGAAATTTGAACTGTCGTTGTCCTTTTATAAAAGATGGTGCAAATAGAGTTATCATGCATACGTTTCACTATGACATTTTCCCTCATATCTGAAATTGAGGTGATGGTATTAATAGTCTTCAAAATGAAGCTCTATGAACCCTCTTTTAATATCTTCTTTATAGAATGGCCATTTTTTTTAATTAGATTTATTGTCACTGGAGTCTATAGAAATTGACATGCGCAAGCATATCAAGATTTGTTGTTTTTTATAGAGAGCTGCTGTTTTATTCAATATTCTCTAGTTTTTAATGTTCACTTTGTTCCTTGTTACCTGCCAGTTATATGGTTTAAAGTGTTTCTTTCAAGTAACTGACAAAAGTCTTTTTTCTTTGTCTTAGGGTGATAATGTGCCCCCACCGTTTACTTCTTTTGAAGCTACGAGCTTCCCGTCTGAAATTCTTAGAGAGGTATTGACATTTGCTTTAATTATGAAGAACATTTCCAACCAAGATATATATGCATTATATTATGAAGAACATTTTGGAATCAAGGATGAAAGTTCTAGCTTTGTTTAATTTTTGAAATGCTAAATTGCTCCCATGTTAGCAGAAGTGGTTTGGTTTCTACTTTGTTATTAAGGGTACCAGAAAACTAGTTTTACTTGATGGTGTACTTTGGTATGGTATTGTTGGTTGGTAGTCTCTTCTCCTTGGACTAAGTGACCTGAAAAGGTGGTTCAACTTTTTGGTGAGCGCTTATTACAATTATTACAATCTTTTAGTCACTATTATGTTTTTGGAACTGCGTATTTAGTTTCTCAATTTGATTTACTGAATTAGTAGACTAATTTGTATCCTATTATGGAATCTATCTGCAGGAGCATCATGTACAAACTTGTCCTGGTTATGTGTCCGTTGCCATGTTGGGAGATCAGGACAAACCAGCTCTTATCACTTATCCTTATTTAGCTTTAAATCGTAAGTAAAACAATATTTAGCCACTGAAAAATTATTTGTCGCTTGGTTGCATTTCTGGTATGAATTTCTTGCTTTTCAAACTTACGAAATTAAAATTAGACCATTAGTTTTTCTGGAAAAAAATCTTGACAGGTAATTTAGTTGATTAATAAAGACATCAACAAGGTACATTCCGGTATGTTCCAACAGAGATGTGTGAGTTGTTCGTTCCTCAGTTTGCTCTACAGAGATGTCTTGTCAGCATGTGGAGGTGAAGCTTATATATATATATATATATATATATATATATATATATATACAGTTCACTTCTTAATGGCATGGCATTATGTTTATGTCCTTGGGTGCTTTGGCATATATCATACAGCATCATCATCTATAATTATTTCCTGGGCTAACCTATAGTCATTGCTTAAGAGAGTGTTGCATTAGATTCTCTGTTTTCTTCTGGATAATACTCATGCATTAAGATCGGGAGAGTACTGTGTGAAACAAACAAGAAGAAAAGGAAAAGAATAATGAAGATCTTAGGGTACGTTGGAATAATACTATAATAGCATAAACATTTATTATATGGTATTTGTTTTGTCATTGTCTCATCTCATTTAGGAAGATACGTGTGTTCAGATGTAATCTGAGATGGTGAGACTCTGTTAAATTTGCTGCGTTGTTAGCAGTTGTTGGAAGAGTAATTGGTTCACACAAGAGATGAGCTATATGATACTTGCTTTAATAGTGAGGTATTTCAAACATGATACTTTATAAAGTGCAATTCATATATACTTTTATAAGTTTCTTCTATGATCTCCTATTTAAACTTGTCTTGATGGTTCTATATTGATATAGTACCAGGCCAAAACTTGAAGGAATTGTTGCAGATGGAGAAGCAGCTATTTTGAAGAAGGCCTCGAGAGTTTTCTGGGAAAGCGAATGGGATTGGGCGGGAGTTTTCAGGAAGATTTTGGATATCTCTAGGAGGTGGGCTTGGGTTTGTTTTGGAAGAGGTGTGTGCCGAGATTGTGATCGAGTTTAGGAGACAGGCTTTGGGAGCAAAAGAGGTATGTGTTTTGTTGGTTATTGCAGTTCTGTTAAGTCAAGATTGGATTCTTTTTTTGGTTTTTTTCCTTTTGTATGGATTGATTGCTGTTGTCGGTGTATTTGAATTAGATGTATTAGCAATAGTTGGTGGGCTACTCTTAGGAACTTCCTATATACCAACAATGAGTTTTGAATTTTTATTACATCTGTGTTGTAGCTTAATGCTGGTTTAATCCTCAATGACTCGTATATTTACCTACCATTAATATGTTGCAGGTTATTTACTGGAGGACTACCGCCTAGTGAGGTATGGTGATCTCTTCATTGTGAGAGTTGGAATGAGGAGTGTCGAGTTCAAGGTTATTGAGACTGACCATTCTCAATACTGTGTTGTAGCTCCAGACATTGAAATATTTCCAATAGGGTTTACTAAAGTGGCTACAGATAAGAATTCTAAAGCTGGATCAAATGTCTAGGCTAGCCTTTGTCGGTTTTGGGGTTTTCTTTTGTGAATTATGTTGAATCATGAACTTGAAAATAAAATTAATGGAAAGCCTCGATTTTTGGATGATGGGAAATGCATTTCTTTTTCATTTGCACATTATGCTTGTCAGTATGAAGTGAATTATATAAAAGCATAACAAAATAGTAATGCCAAGAAAAATGATGTCAGTTGAGAGATTAGAAACCAGTATCAAAATGAAAATCGATGTCCATCGAATTGTGTCCACAGAACCGATGTATCCAAAACTAGTGCACATCGATTTCTAAACACCAAACGTAATCCATTGCCAACACACAAATCACCTACCATAAAGTAAACTGATGTATCATTAAACAGAGAACATCGGTTTTATAAAACAAAAGCGATGTCTACAATGAAACAACACGTCGGTTTTAGAAACAACAAGCGATGTCTAGAAGGGTTCGAGACATCACTTCTGAAATAGAATTCGATGCAAATGTTCATATAGGTATTGTTCGATATATACTTTATTAAGCATGAAATTCGAAAATATAAAGATTTAAATATAGTTAACATACAAAATTATGATAATTATAACGATTATACATCGATTTGTTTTTTAGAATCGATGTTGGTTGTTGTTTGGGACATCGGTTAAAAACACGCTTATACTGATGTCTATATATTTCTCTACACCCACTAAGACATCGGTCGAAAATTAGTTTAACATCAGTTCTGGGCCGATGTCTGTGAACAAAATTCTAGTAGTGAAACTTACAATCACACAAAGTAAAAATTAGTAATCCCTACATAGAAAATTAGTTCAGAAAATCACTAAAAAGTACACAAAACAAAATCATAGTAATCCCTGCAAGTAGTTTACTTCAGGAGGTTACATTAAAATCAAACAAAAGAAATCATAGTAATCCCTACATATAGTTTAGTTCAGGAGATTACCTTAAAATCAAACAATAGAAATGAAAAAGGAAAATAATTAAGGAAATCAAGCAACTCATGCTAAAGCCAAGAAATCACCCTTTTCAACTCCATTAAAATGATCCACAAAATGACTCGTTTTCAAAACTCGACAACCTTACCTCTTAACAATACATCCCTAAAGTGACAAAATCATATTATTTTAATTTCAACTCACATTTTAATAAGAAATCAAGTCCCTCCTCAGACAATTTAAAAGAAAGAATACACCCCAAACTTTCTTTTAAAAACAAGTACTCATGAGTCGCAAGTAACCTCCTTATTACTCCCATGACATACAATGGCAGACAGACTAGAGCTCTAACGGAGTCATAATTATATCCCGGTCAAGTACATGGTTCTGATAACCACCCTCAATCACTATTGTGACCCTCGATACAAAGACCAAAACATTTAAAAAGTCACTCAAGACTCAAAATGTTACAATCTAATTGACTGCAAAAATATTGTTTTCAAAGCTCAACTCCCATCTCAAAAATAATATAGAAATCAATTACGAAAGATTGTTTTCACTCCTTAAACCACCAGCACAATTTGACAAGTAAAACTCTCAAATACGAAACTTCAATAATATAATTGTTTCCATTCAAAAGAACCAATATTCATTCATTTCCTTAGAAAATTAAATCACAACAATAGCATGCATTGAACTCACAAAACATGTTAATTCCATCTCATTACACAACTGCACCAATATATATTCCATGTATACACACAAACACACACACACACGTAGTCACCCACTCATGAATGCTACTAATACCAACTATAGTTCACAAATACAAAACCCGTGAAAAATCACTTTTATAATAAAACTTCATTTTACTTACCTATAAACCATTGACAATCAAGTTCATATAATTTAAAACAAATATTTATTTCCGAAAACTATTTCACAATTTAACGATTAAACCGAACAATAATGTAACTCGGTTCGTAAATAAACCACGTTAGATTTACTCAACTCTAAATCCCGATGCGTCTCTCTTACAGCCGAGATAAAACGAAAGCGATTACGGTTCGAACCTAGCATTTGAACCCAAAATTGAAGATTTCGTCAATAGTGACAAAACTTCCTCCGAGACCTCCCAATTTTGGTACAAGGTATAACAAGTTTGAAATTGAAATACAGTTTAACTGGTGCAGATTTGGATTAGGTGCTTTTGTTGTTAATTCATTCATTGTTCTTAGGGTATTCATCTCCAACCTACCAGTAAGGAGTGTTGCTACTTTGTGGTGTGATATATGAGAGATATAGTTGAGGATCAAGATCTATCATTTGTTAACAAGGTACAAGATATAAGATATATACCTATTTTCATAAAGTTGGTATTCTATATATGTTTAAATGAGCTGCAAGGTAATGTTGACATACTTTATATAATTTTTTTTTTTCGATTGAATAACAATAATTGCTTCTATGGTTTCTAATCATCTTATTATTATTTATTTTGCAGTCATAAATTATGAATTATAATAGTTCTTTAGTAAATGAAAATTTAAAGAAGTAATCAACTACAATCTACTAAAATATAATATACACGAGCGAGATTTTGCCAAAATAATGTTATTTCATTACTAGTCATTGATGTCACGCTCCTGATTTTTAACACAAGTAAAAATCGATATACAATCCCATAATTATATATGCGTGATCGTTATTCAGTCATCAATATCAAATACCTGTAAACTTTTTCCCTTTAAACTACATACATATTGATGCCTTGAACCCACTATGTCAATATTGACCCGCTCCACAGAGTCATATATTACATAAGCTTACAAATTTAAATTGTCAACAACAAAATAAAACGTAAATGCTCCTCAGAGCTTACTACAACGGAAGTCCAAAAATACTTCGTCAAGTACCTAATCACATACGGTTTCAACTTAATAACAATTCACAAACGATTTAAGTCTGAACCCGCTGTTTTGAACTAAAATCCCAAAAGTGGCGCCAATCGAGGCAAAACCACATCCGAGACCTCCCAAAGTCTCCGGAATACTTTCACGATTGATATGTCCAAACCACAAGTCAATCGGACACTCAGATCCTCACGGATCGAACAAATCAACCAGTATGAAACCGTAAAAATCATAACAATTTCATACGAACTCCAAAATTTGCGTATTATATATCGAAACGCTCATATCGACAAGTAGAAGACATATAATACCAGAAACAGTCCTTTACATGGATGGAAAGCCGCCACAGAAGGTGGCTCACCGCCGCCGGCCAAAACTCAATATTTCACAAAACTTTCAACATCAAAGATGTTCCTCTCAACATGCTTAACCATTTTCAAAAGTAGCATGAAGTCAGAAACTAAGCATAAATGGTCGAAAACTACCTCGCAAGCCGTGGATTACTATTCAATTCTAGTTCAACCAAGTTTCACGTGAATCGATCCAAACAACCACCACAGATCGATCCAGAAGGCTGCTACGAACTCCCCAAGCTTGATTTGAAGCCTCGCCGACGTCGGAGATCGGAAAACCAATCGGGTCCGAATACACAAAACTTGGCATCCTTGCTGCGCCGTCACCTTTACGAATCGCCGTTAGAGGTCACCACAGGGAAGAGTGGACTGCAGAGACGTGCCGATCTGGAAAGTTTCGCCGCCGGAGACCACAGGAGTTAGCCGAGTCGGGTCGGCCGAGTTCGGGTCAAGTCAGCCTGGTTTCGTCGATACTGAAGGTATCAATCGAGAGAGATAAGGATTTCCGAAAAAGGAAAGTGGAAATTATGAAGATATTTTCAGAAATTCCCTATTTATACTAAAATGGAAACTTCTTCCAATGGCCATAACTTCTTCATACAAACTCTGGTTGACGCGTTCCACATGTCCACGAACTCGTATCGACGCGCTCTACAACTTTCGTGAAGGAAGTTTTCCCAGAATCCCAATGAATAAAAATTCAAACTTCACACGACCCCCCTAAACTGTGAAATTCGAATAATTATACGTACGAAAACCATTCCACCTCACATACAACTTACGAATAAAGCACAATAACAATTATTCGTACAACTGGTCCATTATTAATTACCAAAATTAAATAACGAAAAACCAGATCATCACAGTCTACCCTCCTTAAAGGAATTTCGTCCCGAAATTCACGCTTGCTGATCAACAAACAACTGTGGGTACTTCACTCTCATATCCGACTCCAACTCCTAAAAAGCATCACACTCGTCATAGTGACTCCACAATACCTTGACCAAGTCAACTTCCTTCTTTCGAAGTTGCTTTGTTGACCTATCCAAAATACGAACTGGTTCAACAAGAAAGGTTATATCCGCATGCACCTCAATCGTGCCATAATTGATCACATGTGACTCATCCTGGACATACTTCCTGAACATAGACACATGGAACACATTATGCACACCAAACATACTAGGAGGTAAGGCAAGCCTATAAGCCAAATCTCCTACCCTTTCCAGAATTTCAAAAGGTCTGACAAACCTTGGTGATAACTTCCCTTTCTTCCCAAATCTCACCACACCCTTCATGGGTGAGACCTTCAAGAACACACGATTACCCTCTTTAAACTCAACCTGCCTCCTTTTGAAATATGTATAACTCTTCTGTCTACTCTGTGCTGTTCGAATCCTGTCCCTGATAATAGAAATCTTGTCGGTGGTCTCCAACACAATCTCAGGACCCAATAATATCTTATCTCCTACTTCTGCCCAGCAAATCGGAGATCTACAAGGCCTACCATACAGGGCCTCATATGGTGCCATGCCAATATTGGAGTGATAACTGTTGTTGTAGGATAATTCAATCAACGATAGATGATCCTCCCAACTTCCCTTGAAGTCCAACACACAGGCTCTCAACATATCCTCCAACACCTGATTCACTCGCTCAGTCTGCCCATCTGTTTGAGGGTGAAATGCCTTACTTGTCTAAATCAGTTCCCATGGCCTTTTGGAAACCGCTCCAAAAATTTGAATTGAAACGAGCATCACGATCAGAAACAATCGATGCAGGCACTCCATGAAGTTTCACAATCACCTCGATATAAAGCTCGCACAACATGTCAACCGAATAAGTCATTGACACCGGAAGAAAGAACGCCGACTTCATCAAACGGTCCACGATCACCCACATTGCATCGTGATTCCGTTTCGACCTAGGCAATCTAGTAACAAAATCCATCGAGATCTGCTCCTATTTCCATAAGAGAATAGGTAATGGCTTCAACATACCTGTAGGTCTCTGATGCTCAGCCTTCACACGTTGTCAAGTAAGACACGTGGAAACATACTCCGCCACATCCCTTTTCATTCAATTCCACCAGAATTGCCTTCGCAAATCCTGATACATCTTAGTGCTTCCAGGATGCACGGTATACAGCGATTGATGTCTCTCACGAAGAATCTCTCCCTTGAGGTCAACACGATCCAGAACATACGACCTATTGTTCATCCGTAAACCACCATTTGTTCCCACTGACCACTCCGATGGAACGCCAATGGACGAATCCATAGCTAACTTTGCCAACTTCGCACGTGAGAACTCATCCTCTATTTGACCCTGAATGATCCTAGAAATTAGGGTAGGCTGTACAATGATACTTCCAAGGAAACTCCTATTCTCAACTCTTGCTTGTACAAGGTCAAATTCAGATGCAGTCTCCAACATAAGTCACTCCTGAACCATGACAGAAGCAACTATACCTCTGGGCTTCTAACTTAAAGCATCCGCCACTACATTGGCCTTTCCGGGATGATACTTCAAGGTGAAATCATAGTCCTTTATGAGCTCCATCCACCTTCTCTGTCTCATGTTCAACTCCTTCTGAGAGAACAGATACTTCAAACTCTTATGATCAGAAAAGAGTTCGAACTTCTCCCCATACAAGTAATACCTCCAAATTTTCAAGGCAAAAACAACTGCATCCAACTCCAAATCATGAGTGGGCTAATTACGTACATACACCTTCAACTGTCTAGAGCCATAAGCGACAACACCTCCATGTTGCATCAACACACACCCCAAACCCTGATGAGACGCATCACTATAGATGACTAAACCTCCACCACTTGTGGGAATAGTCAACACTAGGGCTGTGGTCAATCTGGTCTTCAACTCATTGAATGCCCACTCACATTCCTCAGTCCACACAAACTAAACATCCTTCCTGGTCAGTTGGTCAAAGCCAAAGCAATACTAGTAAATCTTTCGATGAATCTCCTATAATAACCTGCCAAACCCAGAAAATAATGTACCTTCGTAACCGTAGTGGGTTGGCCCAAGTTCCTCACTGCTTCAACCTTAGAAGGATCCATAGAGACTCCATCCTTCGAAATTACATGACCAAGGAATTTGACCTCCTTTTGCCGAAATTCATACTTCTCAAATTTTGCAAACAACTTCTTTTCTCTCAAAATCTGTAGCACAGTCCGCAGATGCTTATCATGATCCTCCAACGACTTGGAATAAACCAAAATATCATCCACAAACACTACCACAAACTTGTCCAAGTACGGACTGAACATACGGTTCATCAAGTACATAAAGGCATGACAACAAACTCAAAGTGTCCATACCTAGTCCTAAAAGTAGTTTTAGGAATATCCTCATCCTTCACCCTCAACTGGTGATATCCATATCTCAAATCGATCTTCGAGAATACGGTAGCTTCCTTAAGCTAGTCAAACAAGTCATCAATCCTAGGTAAAGGGTACCTATTCTTGATCGTCACCTTGTTCAACTGCCGATAATCCACACACAACCATAGTGAACCATCCTTCTTCCTAGCAAACACCACAAGTGCACCCCAAGGAGAAGTGCTAGGTCTAATGAACCCTTGTTCAAGTAAACCATCAATTTGATCCTTCAACTCTTTAAGTTCAGCTGGTGCCATTCGAAAAGGTGCCATGGATACAGGTGCAGTACCTGGTACCACATCAATAGCAAAATCGACTACCCTCCTTAGAGGTAACCCTGGTATCTCCTAAAACACATCACTGTACTCTGAAACCACAGAAATCTCTGCCATAATAGCAGCACAACTCACCGATTCCACATGAGCTAAGAATCCTGCCCTCAAAGCAGTATCTGACCTAAGACACTGATAACGAAACACCGGCTGTCCAGGCATATGAAATGACACTATCATTTCAAAACAATCAATCATGGTGTGATTTGTCCTCAGCCAATCAACACCCAAAATAACCTTATACGTATGATCTACTAAAACAATCAAAGTCGTGGTAAACTCCCTACCACCAATCACAATCAGGCATGCATCACAAAACATACACAACTCAAGGGAAACACCAAGTGGGGAAGTAACACACAAGGGTCTAGCAAGAGGCCTAGCAGTCAATCCTAACATATCAACCACAGAACTAGATATGATAGAGTGGGAAGCTCCCGTATCAAACAACACCCTAGCAAAGAAATCAAATAAGGATAAGGTATCTTCCACTCTGGTATTCTATTGACCAATAGTGAACACCCTAGCCTGCCCCTGAGGCAGTTGCCTCTGCTGGTTTCCTTGTCCCCTATCCTACTGCTGGGTACAATCCTTGGAGAAATGCCCCGTTTGGCCACAAGTAAAACACTCCAAGTTATTCGGTTTTGTGCAAGCCTTAGCAGTATGGCCAACCTCCTTCCAGTTGTAGCAACTCAAGGGTGCTCCCTGCCCAACAGGTGCAACCCTAGTCGACGTCTGCTGATCAGTCCTCTGCCTCTTCCAGAATCCACTCCGATTCCTAGATGCCTTACTGCTCCCTGCAGTTGCCTTTCCCTTCCTTTGGAAATCCCTTTCGCCCGATTCTTATTCCTGGAAAGTCAGGTTTTCCTGCTCAATGGCCATAGCCTTAGCGAAAATAAGCTCCAAAGTCTTCAATTCTAGAACAGCGACATCGTGCCGGATCGAAGCATTCAGTCCCCATTGAAACTTCATAGCTAGGCTCTCTGCATCCATCTGTCTCACAAACCTATAAAGCCTCGAGAACTTTGCCTCATAATCCCTCAGACTCATAGTCCCCTAGACTAACGAGACGAATTCCCTTTCCAATTGCTCCCTCATTAAAGGTGGAAAGTACTTCTTCTGGAACAGTTCCACAAAACCATCCCAGGTCATGGTGGACACATCCATCACTCTCTGTGTGCCATTCCACTACACCCGTGCATTGCCCCGGATCATAAATGTGGCAATCTTTTTCTTCTCAATATCGTCGTAGACGACCATCTCGAAGTAGGTCTTCATGTTCTCGATCCATTGATCTGCCAACATGTGATCCGTACCTCCCTGAAATGGAACTCCTCCCAGCCTTGAAATCTCCTTTGCCAACTTCGACAAACGAGTGGGATCTACAACATTCAAAACCTCACAACAGGTGGAACAGGCAGCTCAACATTCGATGCCTCGACCTCATTCTTGAATATCTCTTGAACAAGAGGAGGAATCCTGCCCCTACCTCGGGCTCTACCCCTGCCTCTGGGTCTACCTCAACCCCTAGCTCGGCCTCCTTGTGAATCCATCACCTAAGGAGCATAACAACATGTGGTTAATACTTGTACAATTCCCAACCACAAGTATAAGTCAACATTATGACTAAATTAACCACAACACTACATCAGAAGATACAATTCTATCCCCTACGTAAACAAGAGTTAAATCTAAAGGCCCTCATTCCTCAAAAGATTATAACTCCTAGAAGCTACTTTAAGATCCTACACTTTGTTCACTGAGCCAACACTACCCTGAAGACTCACATTCTAACGCTCACTGCATACCCAATGACCATATCAATACCGAAGAGTATACGCTGCAGATGTACCATCACTCGAGGAGTACTGATTGTCACCAAATATGCACCTTACGCTCTGATACCAATCTATCACGCCCCTGATTTTTAATACAAGTAAAAATCGATATACAATCCCATAATTATCCAAGCGTAATCGTTCAGTCATCAATATCAAATACCTAGAAACCTTCTCCCTTCAAACTACATACATATTGATGCCCTGAACCCACTATGTCAATATTGACCCGCTCCACAGAGTCATATATTACATAAGCTTACGAATTTAAATTGTTAACAACAAAATAAAACGTAAATGCTCCTCAGAGCTTACTACAACGGAAGTCCAAAAATACTTCGTCAAGTACCTAATCACATACGGTTTCAACTTAGTAACAATTCACAAACGATTTAAGTCTGAAACTTATGTTTTAAACTAAAATCCCCAAAGTGCCGCCAATCGAGGCAAAACCACATCCGAGACCTCCCAAAGTCTCCGAAATACTTTCACGATCGATATGTCCAAACCACAAGTCGATCGGACGCTCAGATCCTCATGGATTGAATAAATCAACCGGTATGAAACTGTAAACATCATAACAATTTTATACGAACTCCAAAATTGGCGTATTATATATCGAAACGCTCGTATCAATGAGTAGAAGACATACAATACCAGAAACAGTCCTTTACATGGACGGAACGCCGCCACAGACACTGGCGCACCGCCGCCAGCCAAAACTCAAAATTTCACAAAACTTCCAACATCAAAGATGTTCATCTCAACATGCTTAACCATTTTCATAACTAGCACGAAGTCAGAAACTAAGCATAAAGGGTCGAAAACTGTCTCGCAAGTCGTGGATTACTATGTAATCCGAGTTGAACTAAGTTTCACGTGAATCGATCCAAACAACCACTACAGATCGATCGAGGAGGCTGCTACGAGCTCTCCAAGCTTGATTTGAAGCCTCGCCGACGTCGGTGATCGGAGAACCGATCGGGTCCGAATACACAAAACTTCGCCGCCTTGTTGCGCCATCACCTCTGCGAATCGCCGCTAGAGGACACCACATGGAGGAGCGGATGGCAGAGACGAGCCGATCTAGAAAGTTTCGTCGCCGGAGACCTTTGGAGTTCTCCTGAAAAGTTGGGTCGGGTCAGCCGGGTTTCTTCGATACTGAAGGTATCAGTCGAGAGGGAAGAGAGAGAGAGAAAAGGATTTCCGGAAAAGGAAAGTGGAAATTATGAAGATATTTTCAGAAATTCCCTATTTATACTAAAATGGAAACTTCTTCCAATGGCCATAACTTCTTCATATGAGCTCTGATTGAAGCGTTCCACATGGTCATGAACTCATATCGGCGCGCTCTACAACTTTCGTGAAGGAAGTTTTCCGAGAATCCCATTGTATAAAAATTCAAACTTCGCACGACCCCCCTAAACTGTGAAATTCGAATCATTATACGTACGAAAACCATTCCACCTCACATACAACTTATGAATAAAGCACAATAACAATTATTCGTACAATTAGTCCATCATTAATTAGCAAAATTAAATAATGAAAATCCAGGTCATCACAGTTGAAATGACTGTGACAAAAAAAAAATTAGAAAAAATCTCATGTATCCAACCCTACCACTCTAGCAATGTCAATGACTATCTCAACATCAACCTTACATAACTCAGAATTCACACTATTGTGAAAATGATAGCTAAGAAATATCATAATTGATGTAAACGTGGTCAGTAAGTTCTTATTTGTATAATTGAGTGCTTAAAGTGAGAACCGTACATAATAGCATGGAAGAAATCAATGAATGTCAGCTTGTATTAAGAGGCAATTATAAATATGCAAACAATGTCTTGAAATTTTATGTAATAATATTTTATGCATGAAAAGAATAAAGTAGTTTTTCTATCGTTATGGTCGTTGAATCATATGACAAATTAAAATCTCAAATTCAGATCGGTAATTGTTAATGAAAAAACTATACATGATCATTAAAATGATATACATTACATGCATGCTAAGGAAAAGGATCGATTTCAAAATTAATGTTTGGCATGAAACTAACATAATCAATAAATGTAAATTGAAAATAAATTAATTAAGAATTATTAATACTTTGTTTTTCTTTCTCTAACTACGAGAAAGAGGGAAGCCAATTCCATGGCGCCTAGTAGGAAACAAAACAAATAAGATACTGCAAACAACACCAACTCCAACCGGCACCGCAAACAAAAGTTGTTTCCCCTCCTCTGACGGCTTAGGATAAAAGCAGTTGACAATATTCTGATCAAACGATGCCACCGCCCCAAACACCAACACAGACATAAAAGCATGGAAGAAATCAATGAATCTCAGCTTGTATTTTGCTGCCTCCTCTGCCCCAATCGTGTGAGAGCCGTCAAGCACAAACAATCCTTTGAAAGTGGCCAACCCATATCGAATTTTTCCCCGCTCGTCGCGAAAGCTATCGGTGAAGCACAAAAGAAAAGAGGAGACAGAGCAAAAGATTAGAAGGGATAATGTCATTGTATGGTTGGCAACGGTGGGGCACTTGCCTTGGTGTGTAAAAGCTGGAGAGAACATTTGGAATGTGAGAACTGTTCCAGTTGGAAGAAGATTGGCCAAATGGGCCGTGCCTTTGAATGTCTTTCTCATTGCCTTTTGTGCTGGTGTTTTTGATGGTTTTGAAGCCACTATTGACGATGATGGTAATGGTGATGACGGAGATGCTGTTGCCGGTGGTGAATTATTACTACTATTATAATTCTCCAAAAGTGGATGTTGCGTTTCTTGGAGTGTAGCCATGGCAGAACTCAAATTAATTTGATAGCTTCTCTATGACGATTAAAATCTTGATCGATTAAGGGTACGTCTATTTCAATAATTTCTATCACTATTTTATATGATGAATTTTGCAGTGCTTTAATATTATGGGAAAATTGTTGAAGAAACTGAAAAGAAGAACACGGTGATAAATTGAAAGGGGGTTTGTTTTTCTGTTAGGTGTTTGGAGAGCTAGCTAGCTATAACTATTAATTTTGTTTTGGGGATGCATGGAGGAAGCAAGTGATGAACTGTTTTCATAACTCCGGTCTTCCAGTAACTCATAGAAAAATTAATTCTTGTTTAGGGAGTTTATTTTGACTGGTTGTGCATCATTTTGTTTTTCCAAGCTAACTGCAAAGAGAAAATAAAAAGATAAGCAATTGTATAATTAATGACTTTCTTATTATGGTTCTACAAAAAATTAACCCAATAATGATTTATTCAAACGCATCTTCATACGTTTTTAAATTATTACCAGAGTTTGTCTTCTCCAGTGAAAAGTTCAATTTGAATTCTACCAGAAAGAATCAATTTGATATGTCTATTATTGCTTAAAATAACTTAGAACTGTTTTTTGTGTTTTTCTAAACAACTTTATCTTATGGATATCTATCTAAATTTATATTTAAGTTTGATCCTCATACTCATTTAAGCTCCCAAAATTGTTTGTGATAATGTCTTAAGCTACTGTTAAATTTATAATTAGCAACATGACAGATGAATTTTTTTGTGTTGTTGGGGGTGGGTGATCGAACCAATATTTCCTATGTTTTTAGTGTCATTTCTCATACATTTTACTTATTTATTCCTTTAACAATGTCATTTCTAACTTACTTTGTTGTATTTAGGTACAAATGAGCTTTAAACGCAGGAAATGAGCTAAAGAGAGCTAGAAATGAAGGCAAGGAGGAAGTGTGGCACAGGAGTGGGAAAGAAATGGAGAAATGAAGTTTTTTCAGGTCTACCAGGAAAAGAATCCAAGTTGAAGTAGAAATCCTAATGCAACTAGGAATAAGCTAAGAAAAATGATGTTCGGAAATGAAGAAATGACAGAGTCCTAGTTGGACAAGGAAACCTGTTGGCATAAGGAGTCCTGATGATACTAGGAAACCTGGTGAGGTTAGGAGAAGCTGTGGCTTAAAGATGACTCAAGATTGCTCAAGTATTCCAGAATGCACAAGAAATTTTGGCAATTGAAGAATGGGCTTTGAAATTGTCCAATTGAGAAGTCTGGCCCAAAGATTGAAGCATGTGACTTGCACATGAGTTTCTAGACCCTTCTTGACGTCTTGGAGGAATCCTAAATCAATTCTTATTAGTTTTTTTCGTGAGATACATAGAAGATTCAAGAAGATTTTGGCCAAGTCCAATTATGGAGAATTTGGGAGAAAATCTACTTCGTGTGCAATTAGGAAAAGAAAAAAAAATCATTTTAGGTTTCCTGGTTGTATTCTACATGCATGGGGGCCGAATCATGGCTAGGTACATTGAATATTTTCAGCAATGAGAAAGGTGACTTGTTCTCTACGTCGACCGTGACACAGTCGTTGAATAACACTCACGTGCAAGCTGTTGACCTCCCTTCACACAGCCTGTCCGGTTGGGGGTAGGGAACTTCACGAGGAGCATGTATCCGGCGATGGTGCTCTTGAACTTGTTGAGTTTCGGTTGACCAACAATGGTGTTATATGAACTAAAGCAGTCCACAATGATGAACTCTGTATGGATTTCCACCGTGCATGGACTAGCGCCGATAACTAGTCGCATGTAATCAGAACCCAATGGCTGCATGACATCACCGGAGAAGCTGAGCAATGGCTTATGATCCTGTAGTAGTTTTCTATTCCGCTGAAGTTTGTTGTAGCAACCATTGAAGATGACATTTACAGTGGACCCGCTGTCAACAAGGACCCTTCCCACCGACCATTTATCTAGTATGGTGTCGATCAAAAATGGATCGTCGTGGGGTAGATGTACTTCGTGCTCCTCCTCCTCTAAGAAGGTAATGGGCTCCCAACCAGATTTTGGGAGCTTAGCGAACCTTTCATAGCGGATATTGCACACCTCTTTGGGGTGGTTAGCACGTGCATAGTGTTTTTTCGCCCTGTGAGACATGTTGGTGATTGGGGCACTACCGTCAATGGTGTTGATGAGGCCCATGGGCTCAATGTTGGCGATCACGGGTGATGGTTGGCACACCTTGAATTGTTCCATTTTACCATCTCGGTACAAAGTCTCAATACTGTTTTGAGAGCATTGCAGTTATTGGTATTGTGCCCACTGTCCTCGTGGTATTTACACAAATTGCCGATGTTTCTTGGTTTACCCACCCATAGGTACTTTCTTGGGGTGGTGGCGGAATCTGGTCCTTACACTGGTCGTATATTTCCTCATATGAGACCGTGAGGACTGTAAACACTGAGTACCGTTGGGAGGAATCAGTCTGTTTATTATGGTCATCCCCATGAGATGAGCGGTTGCCCTTATTGTAGTGTTGGACCTTCTACCGCTTGCTCTGGTAGTTGCCCTGTTGCTACTCTCTCTTCTTATCAGTTTGCGGCGTGGCAAGGGCCTCGTTAGCGGTTTCCTGATGACTAGATGAAGGCTGAGTGGACTTTGCTGGTGTCGGGGGAGGTGGTGGGGTTTCTCCGTATGTGATGAACTCTACCTGTGCATAGATCACAGCCTTGCTCATGACATGATCATACGCGGTGTTTGGATGGTTGTAGTTGAGATGATAGAGAAATGGCCCCTTGAGGAGTCCATTCTTGAAAGCTGCCAGCGCCATTGTCTTATCAAGATTGCGGCACTGGGACGTTCCCGCTCGCCATCTGGTGACGAATGCCTTCAATGTTTCTTCCGCCCCCTGCCTGAGGTTGAATAGCTGAGTTATTGATAGGCGCATTTTAATGTGATATTTTAAATGTTAATTCCTCACATTTTGCTTAGTTATTCCTTAACGAATCGATTTTTAACTTAATTTCTAATTTTAGGTACATTGGAGTAGATGAAGAAGAAATGAGTGTTACGTCCATAATTATCTAGAAATGATGGAGAAGAATGAAAATGCACTAAAAAGTCAACCTTGAATATTTTCTTACTCCGGCTAGGAGAATCAGAGCCAAGCAAGGAAGAAGGAGCGGCCACCTGACCAAATGAACTCGAAATGAGCTGAAACTCTCCAGATCCATTCTAGACACCCAAATGATCATTTCTTATGAAGAGTGCCAGAGAAAAATATGAGTGGAAGGCCTTCAAACAATCAGCCCAATGTTCTACAGAAGTAAAACCGGAAAACTGGACCTGTAAGAGGTCCAGCAGCATTTCCGGCCCAACCACATGGAATAAAGCTCTGAAAATTTGTCAGCATGATCTACACTCATAGTGGAACATTTTTTATGAAGAAGTCGAAGGCTCATTCTGAAGTTTTGATGGAGAAATAATTGAAGGAATAAAGGGGAAGAAACTGACCTGAAAACAGCTCAACACCACATATTCATGTTTCCCACCCATATGAAGAAAGCATTTCTTTTTCCTTGGATACATTTTTTCTACCCTAAAAGATCATCATCACTTCCACATTTCTTCACCTTCATGCTTTGCTTTCATCATTACCTCATCTTTTACATATTTTACAAACCACTCTCATACTCCACTTTCATTATTTTTCTTCATCTCATCATTTCACTCTTCTTTTTCTTCCCTATTTAAACACCTTCTCCTCTCACTCTCAATCACCAATTCCTTCATCCATTCCATCTCCTTGTCTCTCCATTTCCTCTCCATATCTCTTTTCCATTCTCTAGTTTTCTTGTTCTTCATTTTCAAGCCAAGAGAAAGAGAAGCCATGCAATACATCAATTTCCCAACCGCCATCCACCCTTGTGTCGTCCCAGAAGATTGCTTGCTTTCAAGGATCTTCAAGTTCTTCGTTTCAAGGCTTTATCATTCATCTTTCAAGGTGTATTATATCCTTTCTCTTGTTCTCTTTGTTTGATTTTGTAAAACTATGAATTCTAGTTAACAAATAATGTTAAGGGCAAAGTTTAAAGCCCGTTTATATGTTTTGAGATAAAGTTGTGATTTCTATATGTTGATTTTTATGTTGCTTATGTGGGTTTGTTTAATTAAATTTGCATGATAGAAAACTTTTGTATTTTAATCTTATGTGGTTGCAAACACTTAGGGTTTTGATATAATTGGTGCTAGGTTTAAGAACATGAAATCGACTTTTCGTTTTGTGTAAACTTGAATCAAAGTAGTAAAGGTTTTGTGCAAAGACCGAATTTAATTAAAGAGGATTGCAATTAGGTGGACTTTTCCATACTAAGTTGTACACTTGAGTTGATAGCCTTTCTCTATGTCTAATGCGTTGAACATGTCATGATTGACTAGCTTTCTAGGGCTTGATTGCATGTTTGATAGGATTAATCTAGGTGCTTTCGCTTAGGTTAATTAGCATTGAAAAGTAAAATATGGGAAATCATTTGCTTTCGAATGTTTCACATGATCAACTCCTCTCTCATGACATTTAAAATCAACTATAGAAATTGTAATTGGATTTCTTGCATATGGATGTGGTTTTGATCTTTGTTCCTTGCGATCCACCCTTGTATATATGTTTTTACATTTTCTTTATTTTATTTATCTTAATTTTCAATTCTATAATTCTTAAACCCCCCTCCCTTTTTATTTTGTTACTTGTATATATTTCTATTCTTTATTTTATTTTTGTAAATAATACTTTATTATTTTAATTCTTTATTTGTTTATACAATTGTATATATTTATATTCTTTATTTTATTTTTGTAAATAATACTTTTCTTTATTTGTTTCACAATTACAGGTGTACCCTCAATCCCCGGATAGAACGATCCCTATTTGCTTATACTACTAACGATATTTTCAGGGTTAAATTATGCGCTTGCTTTGAGGCGCGTCAATTTTTGGCGCCGTTGCCGGGGATTGAAAAATCACTTGCTAAATTGTATCATTTATATATTTGTTGTATATAAATTGTTTGAAACTTAGTTTAAATTAACTAGGATGTTATTTATATTATTGAACACGAATTTTAATTGTAGGTTGTAAATTGAGAGGAATAGGTGAAGTCTCTTTTGTTAATATTGGCCTAAACCCCTTATTGGTACCTAGCTCAGGTCCCTTAAGGTTGAGGGCGGCCTTTATTAACACTTGTTGAACTGTCTTCACACTTATGAACTTTTTCATCTTAGTAAGTATAGCCTATGTGGAATGGTGTCTAGGAAGGGGACAACGTTCATGACGGGTTTTTGAATCCAGAAGTGCTTGCAAATGGGCATAAACCACAATGTGGGAGTAGCTCATGCCAAAATGGATTTTTCCTCTCGTGTTCGTCCTCCCCCACCTGGCCATTTCAGTAAGGTTGCCCAAAAGATTTGAAAGGGAGTTTGTGTCTAGGCGACTATACTTGGGCCGCACGTCCACTTGATTTACCGCTTGGAATTTGATTCGATATCAATAATGTTTATAATAAAAGAAATACTTGTGAATACTCTATACGTGTAAATTATTTTGTTGTTTCACACTTTAAACTTGTAAAAATACTTTTCACGTTTTATACTCACTTGTGTACTTAACATGTGTCTTATGTACAATATACTTGTTAATACTTGTAGTTTGTAATTAATAGTTATACTTGTTTTTATTTTGTATTTCTTTGTTAATTATAGTTACTAACTTTATTTAATGTAGGTACCGTCTGGCTGCAAGACGTAAAATACAAGCGCTACTTGGGAGGCAACCCAATTCAGAATATAATCAGATTTGCTTTCTCTTTCCCTATTTCTTTTATTTTTCAATTTTTCTCTATTGTTTTTATTTTAGGATTTGTTTTCGTAAATGTCTTCTATCTATGCTTACTTATTTCATTGCATGCTTTTAATTGATTACATTGAGGATAATGCAATATTTAAGTGTGGGGGAAGGGATTTATATTTTGTCTTTCATTTTGAGTCCTGTATATTTTTTTATATATATTTTTTTTTGTCTTTTATTTTTGAGTCCTATATTTAAAAAAAAAAAATTAAAAAAAAAAAAAAAACTACATTCATTCAGTCTTATTAAATTCAGCTATTTACAAAAAAAACAAAAAAAAAACAAAAAAAAAAAATAATAATAATAATACTCTAAACTAAGCCATGTCTGCATCTTTGTAGGAGTTGAGGCTGAGCTCAAGGGAAATGCGAGAGTCACCGCCATAGCCGCTACCTCCCTCGGAAGTAGTCTTCATGTTGCCAAAGATGTCCTCACCATGCATGGGGAATAGTGGAAGGGTTTCAATCTCCTGGTGATCTCCTCCTCGTTGTTCCATGAAAGATTGTCCTCTTGTTGTGCCAAAGGAGGTAGTACTGGTATTAGTGTTGAAGGGTGAGGAGGAATATGGGTCAACACCATAGCCGACACGTGACCCAAAGTTTAGATCAATGGATCTACCATCATCAGTAGAACTAGTGGATCCAAAATTGAGATCGAGAGATCCACCAACCGGAACGTTCCGAAATTCCTTCAACTTCTGCCTCTCACGAGCCTTGAGGTTCTGGAACCAAAAGAAGACGTTTTTGTCCTCGATCTGCCCATACTGTTTCAGATGGAGGCAGATCTCTTGAATCTGCTCTGGAGTTGGGTACTTAAAACCCTTATCATAGTAAAGGCCCTTGAGGATTCTTAGTTGAGGCGGTGTGGGAGCCCACCGGTTATTAGTCCCGGCTGCTTGGTTGTTTCCTCCATCCTCGATTTGTTGCTGGGTCTGTTGCTCCATTAGTTGCAGAGTTCGTGGTTCCATGTTGATGAAGAAAGGATTTGAGTTTCGAAAGAAAGGCTGAAGGGTTGAGAGAGAAAGGCTGGAACTCGGAAGAATTTTCTTTTGGAGTGAACAGTCACTCAGAATGCACCTATTTATAGAACGAGTGAGCAGATCTCCACCGTTGGATCGACAATCTCTGAGATTAAATCTACGCGTTGGATTAAAGTCACCCGAAAACACGGAAAAGCTGTTGGCTCGTGAAGGACACGTGGGGGAACCAAACTGATCTCGAGGAGCTGTGACAGATAAGCTACAGCCGAAAGCAGGTATGATTGTGGTAAATTAAGGAAAAGAAAGGACGCGTGGGGGAATCAAACGAATCTCGAGGATCCGTGACAGACAAGCTATAGCCGAAAGCAGACCTAATTGCCGTAAATCACGGAAAAGAAAGGAATATTTACGCGTGGGGGAGTTTTTCATGTGCATACGTGTTTCTTGGGCCGTGAACTATCATAACTCTTCTCCTTCCCGGAGAAGCTTTGTTAAAACCCTGTGCTTGTTGAGATTTCTACCCTATTTTGTGCTTCATATATACATCCTTTTTTGTCTCCTCCAGATTTTACTAAGGTTTGTCTAAACGTGCAGTTTCAAATTCCTTCTACTTCCTCATGGCTCGAACCAAGGTTACCCCTCGCAGGGGCGTCAATCAACGCCGTGTTCTCTCTTTGGAAGAAGAAGGTCGTCAAGCGGCCACTAGAGCTGGACTTAATCGTCCATGGGACCATCGTCCTATCCGTGAGCGTACCCGCAGTCCCCCTCCTCTGCCTCGCCGCTCTCCCAGACTGCATCCCGGAGAGTCTTCTTCCTCACCAGCTGCTCGTGCTCCTCGGCCTATGGCCACCCTGGAAAGCTTGTCGGATTCGATTGATGATTTGCGCTCCTCTCTCCGCTATGGTATTATGGTGACAGATTGGAGAGTCAATTGCATGATCGATTACATCTCTGAGATGAACTGCTCTTTGATCCGCTGTCACACTGCAATAAACAAGCTTGCTCAGGAAGTCAATAACTTGCAGAGTTATCCTCCTGGGTTTCCTCGCAAGGACGCTATTGCATCACAACATGAGGACCCGCCTCCGAAGGCTGAAACCAGCAAGAGGGCTGCCACTCGCCCGCATACCGCTCCTCCAAAGGAGTAAATAGAGGTACAAGTCTAGGCTGAAAGACTTTAAACATTAAGCGCTGCATGGGAGGCAACCCATTTCAACTGTAGCTGTGGAGGAGCCATCAAACGCAGATTTGCTTTCTTGAACTCTTCCTTCTATTTTATTTTCTTAAATTTTAAGTTGTTTTAGGTTTCGTTGTATTCATTTTCTCTTCTATGCTTGATTTATGCTTTGCATGATTTATATTTGTTTATACATTGAGGACAATGCATGAATTAAGTATGGGGGAAGGGTTATTGCTTTATTGTGTTTTTAGTAGTTAGTATATAAAAAAAAAAAAAATGAAAAATAGTTGATGTTGGATTGTGTTTTTTGTGTTTTTAATTGATGTTGTGATACACTAAGGTATATTGGATTAAACATAGTCTTGAAAAAGGGTAGCTGTTTCAGTCCCATTGCACATCGAGACTCCCTGTTCCCGTACCTAAGTGTTGAAATTAAATTAAATTGTAAAAAAAAAAAAAAAAAATTGTTGGTTTTGTGTGTTTGAGTCTTAGGATGCTCCTAACGTCTAGGATGAACATGTCTCCGAATTCATGGCTGAAGGTTTTCACAATCAAAATAGGACTTAATTGAATTCTGTGGTTAATCGACATTGTGATGCTTGTATGAAGATTTGAGATAGGATTGTAACTTGGTTCATTAAGCATGCTAGGATTAAGTCTGATTCATTCGACCCAAGTGAGCTGTTGAGCTAAAATACTTTCTTTTTGAGTGCTTACTGATAATTTCAGAATTTCATGGCTGTATTTGCAAAACCTCATCTTTCTTTGAAAATCCAAGGATCATGTGCCATAGATTTTAATGGACTAGAGAGTACTAGAACTCGGCTGTTGTGACTGTCAAAACTTGTATGCCATAATATGCACTGATCCTGGATAGGATAGAAGGCATTAGGGTAACCACCATAGCCAAACAAGCATGTGTCCCCAATTGTGCCCGTCGTGGGACTCCTTAGAATGAACCCCTTTGAGCCTACGTTGAAAACCTTTGTTTCATCACCCTCACTACCCTACCATGAGCTTAGTACAGGATATCTCTACCCATGTCTTAAGGACTTAGTAGAGCATAACATAGTATGTAGGGGTGACGATGAAAGACAAGTATGGGGTGGGAAAAATCCAAGAAAAAAAAATTTGCCTTGAAAAAAAAAAAAAAAAAGAAAGAAAGAAAAGAGGCAAAAGAGAAGAAAAATTGAAAAGAAAACTCTTGGGAAAATGTTGAAGTGTGGTTTTGGACTTGCAAATTTGTATAAGGCTCAAAGTTGAAAATTATGCCTTTGTCCATTCCCATGTTGGTTAGAGTGAAGGTTTGGCCCAAAACAATGATATTTGGTCTCCAAAAATGATGACATAAGGTGGTCCTTATATGCTCTGCTAGGTCCTTAGGATTTTTTGTATCCTTAATCTTCATTTCGAAAACCCTAGCTTAGCCCCATTACAACCTGTTTTAAGTGCTAACTTGATCCTTGAGATGGGCAATCTTTGGTTAGTGGAGTCAGTTGCGCAGTCGAGCTTATGGTTTAGGTCCATTTGTGCACTTAGTCATTTCATGAGGTCTTTAAAAATTCTTCACAAAATGTGTTTATTGATGAAATATGCAAGCTGTTTGTTGCCTTACAATTTGTTCTCTTGCATATACTTGAGTGTGAAGCTTTTAAGCATAGCCATTTCTGAGAGAAAAATCGAGAGTATGCCCTGTGAGTTTGGATTGGACTTGTTCGAAACATGCTATCATTCACTGTATAACTTAAGTTCTCCATATCTTGCTTAGTCATATGAATGTCACAGGTTTATTAACCATAGAATTATCTTTGTGATTTTGATTAAGTGTTTAACGTGAAAGCCATGAGTTTGGAGTCTCTGAGACAACAGTTAGGAGCAATAGAGTCATTTCCTTGCTTTTTGTCAAGTCTTTGTTCTGTTTTGGATTTTTTTGTTTTGTTTTGCTAAGGGACTAGCAAAAGCTAAGTGTGGGGGAATTTGATAGGCGCATTTTAATGTGATATTTTAAATGTTAATTCCTCACATTTTGCTTAGTTATTCCTTAACGAATCGATTTTTAACTTAATTTCTAATTTTAGGTACATTGGAGTAGATGAAGAAGAAATGAGTGTTACGTCCATAATTATCTAGAAATGATGGAGAAGAATGAAAATGCACTAAAAAGTCAACCTTGAATATTTTCTTACTCCGGCTAGGAGAATCAGAGCCAAGCAAGGAAGAAGGAGCGGCCACCTGACCAAATGAACTCGAAATGAGCTGAAACTCTCCAGATCCATTCTAGACACCCAAATGATCATTTCTTATGAAGAGTGCCAGAGAAAAATATGAGTGGAAGGCCTTCAAACAATCAGCCCAATGTTCTACAGAAGTAAAACCGGAAAACTGGACCTGTAAGAGGTCCAGCAGCATTTCCGGCCCAACCACATGGAATAAAGCTCTGAAAATTTGTCAGCATGATCTACACTCATAGTGGAACATTTTTTATGAAGAAGTCGAAGGCTCATTCTGAAGTTTTGATGGAGAAATAATTGAAGGAATAAAGGGGAAGAAACTGACCTGAAAACAGCTCAACACCACATATTCATGTTTCCCACCCATATGAAGAAAGCATTTCTTTTTCCTTGGATACATTTTTTCTACCCTAAAAGATCATCATCACTTCCACATTTCTTCACCTTCATGCTTTGCTTTCATCATTACCTCATCTTTTACATATTTTACAAACCACTCTCATACTCCACTTTCATTATTTTTCTTCATCTCATCATTTCACTCTTCTTTTTCTTCCCTATTTAAACACCTTCTCCTCTCACTCTCAATCACCAATTCCTTCATCCATTCCATCTCCTTGTCTCTCCATTTCCTCTCCATATCTCTTTTCCATTCTCTAGTTTTCTTGTTCTTCATTTTCAAGCCAAGAGAAAGAGAAGCCATGCAATACATCAATTTCCCAACCGCCATCCACCCTTGTGTCGTCCCAGAAGATTGCTTGCTTTCAAGGATCTTCAAGTTCTTCGTTTCAAGGCTTTATCATTCATCTTTCAAGGTGTATTATATCCTTTCTCTTGTTCTCTTTGTTTGATTTTGTAAAACTATGAATTCTAGTTAACAAATAATGTTAAGGGCAAAGTTTAAAGCCCGTTTATATGTTTTGAGATAAAGTTGTGATTTCTATATGTTGATTTTTATGTTGCTTATGTGGGTTTGTTTAATTAAATTTGCATGATAGAAAACTTTTGTATTTTAATCTTATGTGGTTGCAAACACTTAGGGTTTTGATATAATTGGTGCTAGGTTTAAGAACATGAAATCGACTTTTCGTTTTGTGTAAACTTGAATCAAAGTAGTAAAGGTTTTGTGCAAAGACCGAATTTAATTAAAGAGGATTGCAATTAGGTGGACTTTTCCATACTAAGTTGTACACTTGAGTTGATAGCCTTTCTCTATGTCTAATGCGTTGAACATGTCATGATTGACTAGCTTTCTAGGGCTTGATTGCATGTTTGATAGGATTAATCTAGGTGCTTTCGCTTAGGTTAATTAGCATTGAAAAGTAAAATATGGGAAATCATTTGCTTTCGAATGTTTCACATGATCAACTCCTCTCTCATGACATTTAAAATCAACTATAGAAATTGTAATTGGATTTCTTGCATATGGATGTGGTTTTGATCTTTGTTCCTTGCGATCCACCCTTGTATATATGTTTTTACATTTTCTTTATTTTATTTATCTTAATTTTCAATTCTATAATTCTTAAACCCCCCTCCCTTTTTATTTTGTTACTTGTATATATTTCTATTCTTTATTTTATTTTTGTAAATAATACTTTATTATTTTAATTCTTTATTTGTTTATACAATTGTATATATTTATATTCTTTATTTTATTTTTGTAAATAATACTTTTCTTTATTTGTTTCACAATTACAGGTGTACCCTCAATCCCCGGATAGAACGATCCCTATTTGCTTATACTACTAACGATATTTTCAGGGTTAAATTATGCGCTTGCTTTGAGGCGCGTCAATTTTTGGCGCCGTTGCCGGGGATTGAAAAATCACTTGCTAAATTGTATCATTTATATATTTGTTGTATATAAATTGTTTGAAACTTAGTTTAAATTAACTAGGATGTTATTTATATTATTGAACACGAATTTTAATTGTAGGTTGTAAATTGAGAGGAATAGGTGAAGTCTCTTTTGTTAATATTGGCCTAAACCCCTTATTGGTACCTAGCTCAGGTCCCTTAAGGTTGAGGGCGGCCTTTATTAACACTTGTTGAACTGTCTTCACACTTATGAACTTTTTCATCTTAGTAAGTATAGCCTATGTGGAATGGTGTCTAGGAAGGGGACAACGTTCATGACGGGTTTTTGAATCCAGAAGTGCTTGCAAATGGGCATAAACCACAATGTGGGAGTAGCTCATGCCAAAATGGATTTTTCCTCTCGTGTTCGTCCTCCCCCACCTGGCCATTTCAGTAAGGTTGCCCAAAAGATTTGAAAGGGAGTTTGTGTCTAGGCGACTATACTTGGGCCGCACGTCCACTTGATTTACCGCTTGGAATTTGATTCGATATCAATAATGTTTATAATAAAAGAAATACTTGTGAATACTCTATACGTGTAAATTATTTTGTTGTTTCACACTTTAAACTTGTAAAAATACTTTTCACGTTTTATACTCACTTGTGTACTTAACATGTGTCTTATGTACAATATACTTGTTAATACTTGTAGTTTGTAATTAATAGTTATACTTGTTTTTATTTTGTATTTCTTTGTTAATTATAGTTACTAACTTTATTTAATGTAGGTACCGTCTGGCTGCAAGACGTAAAATACAAGCGCTACTTGGGAGGCAACCCAATTCAGAATATAATCAGATTTGCTTTCTCTTTCCCTATTTCTTTTTATTTTTCAATTTTTCTCTATTGTTTTTATTTTAGGATTTGTTTTCGTAAATGTCTTCTATCTATGCTTACTTATTTCATTGCATGCTTTTAATTGATTACATTGAGGATAATGCAATATTTAAGTGTGGGGGAAGGGATTTATATTTTTGTCTTTCATTTTGAGTCCTGTATATTTTTTTTATATATATTTTTTTTTTGTCTTTTATTTTTGAGTCCTATATTTAAAAAAAAAAATTAAAAAAAAAAAAAAAAAACTACATTCATTCAGTCTTATTAAATTCAGCTATTTACAAAAAAAAACAAAAAAAAAACAAAAAAAAAAAATAATAATAATAATACTCTAAACTAAGCCATGTCTGCATCTTTGTAGGAGTTGAGGCTGAGCTCAAGGGAAATGCGAGAGTCACCGCCATAGCCGCTACCTCCCTCGGAAGTAGTCTTCATGTTGCCAAAGATGTCCTCACCATGCATGGGGAATAGTGGAAGGGTTTCAATCTCCTGGTGATCTCCTCCTCGTTGTTCCATGAAAGATTGTCCTCTTGTTGTGCCAAAGGAGGTAGTACTGGTATTAGTGTTGAAGGGTGAGGAGGAATATGGGTCAACACCATAGCCGACACGTGACCCAAAGTTTAGATCAATGGATCTACCATCATCAGTAGAACTAGTGGATCCAAAATTGAGATCGAGAGATCCACCAACCGGAACGTTCCGAAATTCCTTCAACTTCTGCCTCTCACGAGCCTTGAGGTTCTGGAACCAAAAGAAGACGTTTTTGTCCTCGATCTGCCCATACTGTTTCAGATGGAGGCAGATCTCTTGAATCTGCTCTGGAGTTGGGTACTTAAAACCCTTATCATAGTAAAGGCCCTTGAGGATTCTTAGTTGAGGCGGTGTGGGAGCCCACCGGTTATTAGTCCCGGCTGCTTGGTTGTTTCCTCCATCCTCGATTTGTTGCTGGGTCTGTTGCTCCATTAGTTGCAGAGTTCGTGGTTCCATGTTGATGAAGAAAGGATTTGAGTTTCGAAAGAAAGGCTGAAGGGTTGAGAGAGAAAGGCTGGAACTCGGAAGAATTTTCTTTTGGAGTGAACAGTCACTCAGAATGCACCTATTTATAGAACGAGTGAGCAGATCTCCACCGTTGGATCGACAATCTCTGAGATTAAATCTACGCGTTGGATTAAAGTCACCCGAAAACACGGAAAAGCTGTTGGCTCGTGAAGGACACGTGGGGGAACCAAACTGATCTCGAGGAGCTGTGACAGATAAGCTACAGCCGAAAGCAGGTATGATTGTGGTAAATTAAGGAAAAGAAAGGACGCGTGGGGGAATCAAACGAATCTCGAGGATCCGTGACAGACAAGCTATAGCCGAAAGCAGACCTAATTGCCGTAAATCACGGAAAAGAAAGGAATATTTACGCGTGGGGGAGTTTTTCATGTGCATACGTGTTTCTTGGGCCGTGAACTATCATAACTCTTCTCCTTCCCGGAGAAGCTTTGTTAAAACCCTGTGCTTGTTGAGATTTCTACCCTATTTTGTGCTTCATATATACATCCTTTTTTGTCTCCTCCAGATTTTACTAAGGTTTGTCTAAACGTGCAGTTTCAAATTCCTTCTACTTCCTCATGGCTCGAACCAAGGTTACCCCTCGCAGGGGCGTCAATCAACGCCGTGTTCTCTCTTTGGAAGAAGAAGGTCATCAAGCGGCCACTAGAGCTGGACTTAATCGTCCATGGGACCATCGTCCTATCCGTGAGCGTACCCGCAGTCCCCCTCCTCTGCCTCGCCGCTCTCCCAGACTGCATCCCGGAGAGTCTTCTTCCTCACCAGCTGCTCGTGCTCCTCGGCCTATGGCCACCCTGGAAAGCTTGTCGGATTCGATTGATGATTTGCGCTCCTCTCTCCGCTATGGTATTATGGTGACAGATTGGAGAGTCAATTGCATGATCGATTACATCTCTGAGATGAACTGCTCTTTGATCCGCTGTCACACTGCAATAAACAAGCTTGCTCAGGAAGTCAATAACTTGCAGAGTTATCCTCCTGGGTTTCCTCGCAAGGACGCTATTGCATCACAACATGAGGACCCGCCTCCGAAGGCTGAAACCAGCAAGAGGGCTGCCACTCGCCCGCATACCGCTCCTCCAAAGGAGTAAATAGAGGTACAAGTCTAGGCTGAAAGACTTTAAACATTAAGCGCTGCATGGGAGGCAACCCATTTCAACTGTAGCTGTGGAGGAGCCATCAAACGCAGATTTGCTTTCTTGAACTCTTCCTTCTATTTTATTTTCTTAAATTTTAAGTTGTTTTAGGTTTCGTTGTATTCATTTTCTCTTCTATGCACCACAGAATGGGTGTAATAAGATCATCAGAAAATTGTCTTATTTGACTTGGTATCTGAGCAAAGATCCGAGAGGACTTTGTCTATTTTCTTTTTTAGTGTGAGGAATTAATTCAAAAAGCCATTGTTAGGGTTATTTCGTCCAAGAACGATCGTTTGCATCTTCTTCTTGGGCGTCACTCAGACTGGCCTCGCCTTCAGCCAAAGGCCGCCCTTGTCTTCTCTCCTTCGGATCGACGTCGTCATCCGTTCAAAGACCGGTCGTCCTCATCCTCCTGACCCATCTGCACCAGCTGCTATCTTTATCTTCCTGTTCCATAGCACAGCAGCTCCATCGAGCCAAACCGGCGTCGCTCGTTCATATCAGCGTCGCCCATCCAGACCGACATCTCACGCCCAGATCCGGCTTCGTCTCCGACAACCCAGACCGCCATTGCTTCCATTCCTCACCCAAGTCGGCCAGATTCTTCAGTTGGCAGCCCAAGTCCGACCAGGTCTGACCTGATTCCCCACCTCTTTGCAACCCAGATCGATCAGACCCGACTCGGTCAACTCAACCCAGTCCACTTCAACAAGTTCCAAAAAAAAAAAATCTTTTATTATTTTTTGGAGCCTTTTGTTCTTATTATTTCCGCTGCATACGTTGGGATTTGTGTGTTTTTTGCTATTGTACTATTGCAATGGGTGGTGATGACAGTCAAAGTTCTAAGGCCAATGAGGTCCAGAAGATTGAGGTCTCTGTCAAGAGCTCAGAAGGTGGTTCTTTCGGGGGTACCAAACTCACTGGTACCAATTTCCGAAAATGGAAGAAGATTATGTCAGTTTATCTCCTGGAATACACAAGATGGGGCATGTGACTGGAACAATCAAGGCTCCTAGTGCAGATGATGTGGAGGCCTATGCTAAGTGGGAAGATGATGATGGTTTTGTAATGTCAATTCTATTTCGAGCCATGATTGATGATGTGCTACAGATGGTGGAGGAATGTGAAACTGCTGAGGCGATCTGGAAGACATTGGGGGATTTGTATACCAATGAGTCTGATTTTATACAGGTTCATGAATTGATGTGTAAAGCTGCTAGTATGCAACAGAATGGGCAACCAGTAGCTGTGTATTTCACCAAGCTGAAGAATGTATGGGCTGAAATTGATCAGAAGCGTCCTTGCAAGATCAAGAATCAAGAAGATCTTATGTGGTACCAGAAGGAGAAGGAGCTAAAAAGGGTCCATGTATTTCTGAGAGGGCTTGATGAGAAGCATAGCAGTGCCAAGGGAGAATTGTTTAGAATGACATACCCTCCTAGATTGAACACAGCTTTTACATACATCCGTAAGGATGAGTCTCAACAGGAGAGTGTCAAACATACACAGATTGAAGTATCTAGCTTAGCCATTCAGGCCAAGTCACCGGCACCTTTCCTTCAGCAGCAAAGTTCAGCCCCGTTTCATCCGTAAGGTTCACCATAAGGCTTCACCAATAGCCCTCGTCCTTACTGTTAATGAGACGTTAACTGTAATTTTTGTGCCGTCGTGGTGAAACAAGCGGGGGCTAATGGTATTTTCGCTGTGAAAATATCTCCATACACAGCTCCATTGAGGTGATCTGGCTCACAAAGATCTGGCCTTGTGGATATCTCTTCCCCTTAGAGCTAAGGAAAAGAAGAGAGAGCAAAGCTATCCCTTCATGATTCAATCATGAATGAGGCTAAATACCGCCTAATCCCGGTGGCTCATCGTTGTTATGTAGATGGATAATGATTGTTGTGATTCAGTTTGATTTTGGTTGCAGAAGAGAAGAGATATGGTTTGGCAGCTGTACCGGTAAGGTAATGCCTACAATGATTAGTTGGAACCGGAAAGCCTCACCTCAGTAGGACAGAGCAACATCAACGGTACGGGTTCCTCCCCATATTCTTTAAAATCTTTTACTTTTTGGATGTTTGTATATGTTCATCAATCAAATATGTAGTTTGATTTGGTTGTATTGATTTCAAATGTCGGAATATTGGGATTGCGAACAGGAATACGATATCTGAGCAAGTAAACTGAAATCTTTGTAGCAATAGAGGGAAGTCGATCGAAAGTTTTGTGTTTCCGCCCATGTAATCCAGGATTTGATGGAGTTAATACATTGATCTAAACCCCGAATTACAGAAGTCCGATTCGGGAAGGGGACTGTATCTCCTAGGCTTACTAATACTGGGCCTTGTTGTAGAAAATATTAAACAAGTTCACAAGTTCGAAGCACTCCTGCTAACAATCGTTCCTGCAATCTGAACTGAACTCAACCATCTGGTAGTGTCTATCTTTCCATTTGGGTTTTGTTTTTGTGTTGAATACACTCCCCTTGTGCTATTCTGACAGTAATGAAATTAGTGGTTGGCTGACATCCGGTTCTTACCATTTATTTATTGTGGGAATTGTTGGTTTGGGTGGTTTCTTGTGGTGGGCACGAGGCATAACTAGTTAAATGTTTGATTATAAAAGTTAATTATTGAATTTGTAACCGGTATTTGTTCGTGCTTGGAAAACACCATATTGTTGCTCCGGTGATTAAATTTCCATGCTATTAGTAGTAGATGGTTGGTTCCAACCCACAGCACCAATAAAGGAAATAGGCATTTGAAAGCATCCTCAAGTGAAACAAACGTGTTAGATTCATTCAGGCAGGTTTAGAAAATTTAATATTGCGTGTAATCGGTATGGATCTTAGTGTCATATAAAACAGCTGAGTGTTTTAATTGTAATAACGGGGGGACAATGATAATCCACTTATACATGTGTACAGTGAAACAGTGGGGGTAAAGTAATATAAATCCGTATTGGTTGGAGTAATTACAGTTACAGGTATAGTTAACTTGTTGCTAAAATAGGGTCTGTGGACATTTACCAAAATGATGAGAATGGGTATCGTGGATATGAAGATGGATGATACAAAGTTTGTTGAGAAGGTGAATAGCGAAAATAATTGATGAGGCCGAAATTATGGTTACTTTCATATAATGATGCAGCAAGTTGATAGGCGCATTTTAATGTGATATTTTAAATGTTAATTCCTCACATTTTGCTTAGTTATTCCTTAACGAATCGATTTTTAACTTAATTTCTAATTTTAGGTACATTGGAGTAGATGAAGAAGAAATGAGTGTTACGTCCATAATTACCTAGAAATGATGGAGAAGAATGAAAATGCACTAAAAAGTCAACCTTGAATATTTTCTTACTCCGGCTAGGAGAATCAGAGCCAAGCAAGGAAGAAGGAGCGGCCACCTGACCAAATGAACTTGAAATGAGCTGAAACTCTCCAGATCCATTCTAGACACCCAAATGATCATTTCTTATGAAGAGTTCCAGAGAAAAATATGAGTGGAAGGCCTTCAAACAATCAGCCCAATTTTCTACAGAAGTAAACCGGAAAACTGGACCTGTAAGAGGTCCAGCAGCATTTCCGGCCCAACCACATGGAATAAAGCTCTGAAAATTTGTCAGGATGATCTACACTCATAGTGGAACATTTTTTATGAAGAAGTCGAAGGCTCATTCTGAAGTTTTGATGGAGAAATAATTGAAGGAATAAAGGGGAAGAAACTGACCTGAAAACAGCTCAACACCACATATTCATGTTTCCCACCCATATGAAGAAAGCATTTCTTTTTCCTTGGATACATTTTTTCTACTCTAAAACATCATCATCACTTCCACATTTCTTCACCTTCATGCTTTGCTTTCATCATTACCTCATCTTTTACATATTTTACAAACCACTTTCATACTCCACTTTCATTATTTTTCTTCATCTCATCATTTCACTCTTCTTTTTCTTCCCTATTTAAACACATTCTCCTCTCACTCTCAATCACCAATTCCTTCATCCATCTCATCTTCTTTGTCTCTCCATTTCCTTTCCATTTTCCTTCTCCATTCTCTAGTTGCAAAGTTTTGCATTTTCAAGCAAGGAGAGGAAGAAGAAGAAGGAGCCGTGAAGATCATATCCTCCATCATCCACCTTGAAGGCTTGCTTCCAAGATTCAAGATCCAACCATCTAGCTCTCCATCTCCATCTCCACTCACGGTGTAATTCATTCTTTGTCCTTGTAATGCTCTTTTGGTTTCCTTGTTTGATTTTGTATGAACTTGTTTCTAGTTAACAATAATGTTTAGGGCAAAGTTTAAGCCCAATTTCTATGATTGAATAAAGTTTTCGAATTCCATAATTGTGATTCTAAGTTACTTATGTGAGTTTGTTCAATTGAATTTGCTTGATAGAAAACTTTTATATGTTTATCTTATTTGGGTCGACACTTATAGGATTTGCATGTAATTGGTGCTAGGTTTAAGAACATGAAATCGACTTTTCGTTTTGTGTAAACTTGAATCAAAGTAGTAAAGGTTTTGGACAAAAATCGAATTCAATTGAAGAGGATTGCAATTAGGTGAACTTATTCATACTAAGTTGTACACTTGAGTTGATAGCCTTTCTCTATGTCTAATGCATTGAACATGTCATGATTGACTAGCTTTCTAGGGCTTGATTGCATGTTTGATAGGATTAATCTAGGTGCTTTCGCTTAGGTTAATTAGCATTGAAAAGTAAAATATGGGAAATCATTTGCTTTCGAATGTTTCACATGATCAACTCCTCTCTCATGACTTGGAAGAACAATTATAGGGTTTGAATCGAATTTGATTACATGGAATTGGTTTTGATCTTTGTTCCTTGCGTTCCACCCTTGTATATATGTTTTTACGTTTCTTTATTTTATTTATTTTAATTTTAATTTTAAGAATCCTAAACCCCCCTTATTTTTGTTCACTTGTATATATTTATTCTTTATTTATTTTTGTAAATAATACTTTATTATTTAATTCTTTATTTGTTTATACAATTGTATATATTTATTCTTTATTTTATTTTTGTAAATAATACTTTTCTTTATTTGTTTCACAATTACAAGTGTACCCTCAATCCCCGGAATAGAACGATCCCTATTTGCTTATACTACTAACGATATTTTCAGGGTTAAATTGTGCGCTTGCCAAAAGCGCGTCAATTTTTGGCGCCGTTGCCGGGGATTGAAAAATCACTTGCTAAATTGTGTCATTTATTGTATATATTTTTGTTTAAAAATTGTTTGAAACTTAGTTTAAATTAACTAGGATGTTATTTATATTATTGAACACGAATTTTAATTGTAGGTTGTAAATTGAGAGGAATAGGTGAAGTCTCTTTTGTTAATATTGGCCTAAACCCCTTATTGGTACTTAGCTCAGGTCCCTTAAGGTTGAGGGCGGCCTTTATTAACACTTGTTGAACTGTCTTCACACTTATGAACTTTTTCATCTTAGTAAGAAAGCCTATGTGAAATGGTGTCTAGGAAGGGGACAACGTTCATGACGGGTTTTTGAATCCAGAAGTGCTTGCAAATGGGCCTAAACCACTATGTGGGAGTAGCTCATGCCAAAATGGATTTTTCCTCTCGTGTTCGTCCTCCCCCACCTGGCCATTTCAGTAAGGTTGCCCAAACGATTTGAAAGGGAGTTTGTGTCTAGGCGACTATACTTGGGCCGCACGTTCACTTGATTTACCGCTTGGAATTTGATTCGATATCAATAATGTTTATAATAAAAGAAATACTTGTGAATACTCTATACGTGTAAATTATTTGTTGTTTCACACTTTAAACTTGTAAAAATACTTTTCACGTTTTTTACTCACTTGTGTACTTAACTTGTGTCTTATGTACAATATACTTGTTAATTATACTTGTAGTTTGTAATTAATAGTTATACTTGTTTTTATTTTGTATTTCTTTGTTAATTATAGTTACTAACTTTATTTAATGTAGGTACCGTCTGGCTGCAAGACGTAAAATACAAGCGCTACTTGGGAGGCAACCCAATTCAGAATATAATCAGATTTGCTTTCTCTTTCCCTATTTCTTTTTATTTTCATTTTTTCTCTATTGTTTTTATTTTAGGATTTGTTTTCGTAAATGTCTTCTATCTATGCTTATTATTTCATTGCATGCTTTTAATTGATTACATTGAAGATAATGCAATATTTAAGTGTGGGGGAAGAGATTTATATTTTTGTCTTTCATTTTGAGTCCTATATATATATTTGTCTTTTATTTTTGAGTCCTTTATATTAAAAAAAAAAAAAAAAAAAAACTGCATTCATTCTGTCTTATTAAATTCAGCTATTTACAAAACAAACAAAAACAAAAAAACAAAAAAAACAAAAAAAAAAAATTTATACACTATACTAAGCCATGTCTGCATCTCCATAGGAGTTGAGGCTGAGCTCAAGAGAAATGCGAGAGCCACCGCCATAACCGCTACCTCCCTCGGAAGTAGTCTTCATGTTGCCAAAGATGTCCTCACCATGCATGGGGAATAGTGGAAGGGTTTCAATCTCCTGGTGATATTCTCCTCGTTGTTCCATGATCGATCCATCAGCACCATAGCCGACACGTGACCCAAAGTTTAGATCAATGGATCTGTCAGTGGATCTGTCATTACTAGTAGAACCAGTGGAACCAAAATTGAGATCGAGAGATCCACCAACCGGAACGTTCCGAAATTCCTTCAACTTCTGCCTCTCACGAGCCTTGAGTTCTGGAACCAAAAGAAGACGTTTTTGTCCTCGATCTGCCCATACTGTTTCAGATGAAGGCAGATCTCTTGAATCTGCTCTGGAGTTGGGTACTTAAAACCCTTATCATAGTAAAGGCCCTTGAGGATTCTTAGTTGAGGCGGTGTGGGAGCCCACCGGTTACTACTCCGGCTGCTTGGATGCTTCCTCCCTCCTCGGTTGGTTGCTGGGCTTGTAATTCCATTTGTTGCTGGGTTTGTAACTCCATTAGTTGCAGAGTTCGTGGTTCCATGTTGATGAAGAAAGGATTGGAGTTTCGAAAGAAAGGCTGAAGGGTTGAGAGAGAAAGGATGGAACTCGGAAGAATTTTCTTTTGGAGTGAATAGTCGCTCCCTCAGAATGCACCTAATTATAGAACGAGTGAGCAGATCTCCACCGTTGGATGGACGACCTCTGAGATTAATCTACGCGTTGGATTAAAGTCACCCGCAAACACGGAAAAGCTGTTGCCGCGTGAAGACACGTGGGGGAACCAAACGAATCTCGAGGAGCTGTGACAGACAAGCTACAGCCGAAAGCAGGTTTAATTGCCGTGAATCAAGGAAAAGAAGGACGCGTGGGGGAGTCAAACGAATCTCGAGGAGCTATAGCCGAAAGCATGCCATAAATCCAGGAAAAGAAAGGAATATTTACACGTGGGGAGTTTCTTGGGCCGTGAACTATCATAACTCTTCTCCTTCCCGGAGAAGCTTTGTTAAAACCGTGTGCCTTTTCAAATTCATTCTACTTCCTCATGGCTCGAACTAAGGTTACCCCTCGCAGGGCGTCAATCAACGCCGTGTTCTCTCTTTGGAAGAAGAAGGTCGTCAAGCGGCCACTAGAGCTGGGCTTACTCGTCCATGGGACCATCGTCCTATTCGTGAGCGTACCCGCAGTCCCCCTCCTCTGCCTCGTCGCTCTCCCAGACTGCATCCCGGAGAGTCTTCTTCCTCACCAGCTGCTCGTGCTCCTCGGCCTATGGCCACCCTGGAAAGCTTGTCGGATTTGATTGATGATTTGCGTTCCTCTCTCCGCGATGGTATTATGGTGACAGATTGGAGAGTCAATTGCATGATCGATTACATCTCTGAGATGAACTGCTCTTTGATCCGCTGTCACACTGCAATAAACAAGCTTGCTCAGGAAGTCAATAACTTGCAAGTTATCCTCCTGGGTTTCCTCGCAAGGACGCTACTGCATCACACGATGAGGACCCTCCTCAGGAAGCTGAAACCAGCAAGAGGGCTGCCACTCGCCCGCATACCGCTCCTCCAAAGGAGTAAATGGAGATACAAGTCTAGGCTGAAAGACTTTAAACATTAAGCGCTGCATGGGAGGCAACCCATTTCAACCGTAGCTGTGGAGGAGACATCAAACGCAGATTTGCTTTCTTGAACTCTTCCTTCTATTTTATTTTCATGAATTTTAAGTTGTTTTAGGTTTCGTTGTGTAAACTTTCTCTTCTATGCTTGATTTATGCTTTGCATGATTTATATTTGTTTATACATTGAGGACAATGCATGAATTAAGTATGGGGGAAGGATTATTGCTTTATTGTGTTTTTAGTAGTTAATATATAAAAAAAAAATGAAAAATAGTTGATGTTGGATTGTGTTTTTATTGTGTTTTTAATTGATGTTGTGATACACTAAGGTATATTGGATTAAACATAGTCTTGAAAAGGGTAGCTGTTTCAGTCCCATTGCACATCGAGACTCCCTGTTCCCGTACCTAAGTGTTGAATTAAAAAAAAAAAAAAAATGTTGGTTTTAGAGTGTTTTTGTTTGTTTGAGTTTTAGGATGCTCCTAACGTCTAGGATGAACATGTCTCCGAATTCATGGCTGAAGGTTTTCATAATCAAAATAGGACTTAATTGATTCTGTGGTTAATCGACATTGTGATGCTTGTATGAAGATTTGAGATAGGATTGTAACTTGGTTCATTAAGCATGCTAGGATTAAGTCTGATTCATTTGACCCAAGTGAGCTGTTGAGCTAAAATACTTTCTTTTGAGTGCTTACTGATAATTTCAGAATTTCATGGCTGTATTTGCAAAACCTCATCTTTCTTTGAAAATCCAATGATCATGTGCCATAGATTTTAATGGACTAGAGAGTACTAGAACTCGGCTGTTGTGACTGTCAAAACTTGTATGCCATAATATGCACTGATCCTGGATAGGATAGAAGGCATTAGGGTAACCACCATAGCCAAACAAGCATGTGTCCCCAATTGTGCCCCTCGTGGGACTCCTTAGAATGAACCCTTTGAGCCTACGTTGAAAACCTTTGTTTCATCACCCTCACTACCCTACCATGAGCTTAGTACAGGATATCTCTACCCTTGTCTTAAGGACTTAGTAGAGCATGACATAATATGTAGGGGTGACGATGAAAGACAAGTGTGGGGTGGGGAAAATCCAAGAGAAGAAAAAAATTTGCCTTGAAAAAAAAAAAAGAAAGAAAGAAAAAAAGCGGCAAAAGAGAAGAAAAATTGAAAAGAAAACTCTTCGGAAATTGTTGAAGTGTGGTTTTGGACTTTCAAATTTGTAGAATGCTCAAAGTTGAAAATTATGCCTTTGTCCATCCCCATGTTGTTAGAGTGAAGGTTTGGCCCAAAACAATGATATTTGGTCTACAAAAATGATGACATAAGGTGTTTCATATATGCTCTGCTAGGTCCTTAGGATTTTTGTATCCTTAATCTTCATTTCAAAAAAACCCTAGCTTAGCCCCATTACAACCCGTTTCAAGTCCTTACTTGATCCTTGAGATGGGCAGCCTTTGGTTAGTGGAGTCAGTTGCGCAGTCGAGCTTATGGTTTAGGTCCATTTGTGCACTTAGTCATTTCATGAGGTCTTAAAAATTCTTCACAAAATGCTTTTATTGATGAAATATGCAAGCTGTTTGTTGCCTTACAATTTGTTCTCTTGCATATACTTGAGTGTGAAGCTTTTAAGCATAGCCATTTCTGAGAGAAAAATCGAGAGTAATGCCCTGTGAGTTTGGATTGGACTTGTTCGAAACATGCTATCATTCACTGTATAACTTAAGTTCTCCATATCTTGCTTAGTCATATGAATGTCACAGGTTTATTAACCATGGAATTATCTTTGTGATTTTGATTAAGTGTTTAACGTGAAAGCCATGAGTTTGGAGTCTCTGAGACAACAGTTAGGAGCAATAGAGTCATTTACTTGCTTTTGTCAAGTCTTTGTTCTGTTTTGGATTTTTTTGTTTTGTTTTGCTAAGGGACTAGCAAAAGCTAAGTGTGGGGGAATTTGATAGGCGCATTTTAATGTGATATTTTAAATGTTAATTCCTCACATTTTGCTTAGTTATTCCTTAACGAATCGATTTTTAACTTAATTTCTAATTTAGGTACATTGGAGTAGATGAAGAAGAATGAGTGTTACGTCCATAATTACCTAGAAATGATGGAGAAGAATGAAAATGCACTAAAAGTCAACCTTGAATATTTTCTTACTCCGGCTAGGAGAATCAGAGCCAAGCAAGGAAGAAGGAGCGGCCACCTGACCAAATGAACTTGAAATGAGCTGAAACTCTCCAGATCCATTCTAGACACCCAAATGATCATTTCTTATGAAGAGTTCCAGAGAAAAATATGAGTGGAAGGCCTTCAAACAATCAGCCCAATTTTCTACAGAATAAACCGGAAAACTGGACCTGTAAGAGGTCCAGCAGCATTTCCGGCCCAACCACATGGAATAAAGCTCTGAAAATTTGTCAGGATGATCTACACTCATAGTGGAACATTTTTTATGAAGAAGTCGAAGGCTCATTCTGAAGTTTTGATGGAGAAATAATTGAAGGAATAAGGGGAGAAATGACCTGAAACAGCTCAACACCACATATTCATGTTTCCCACCCATATGAAGAAGCATTTCTTTTTCCTTGGATACATTTTTTCTACTCTAAAACATCATCATACTTCCACATTTCTTCACCTTCATGCTTTGCTTTCATCATTACCTCATCTTTTACATATTTTTACAAACCACTTTCATACTCCACTTTCATTATTTTTCTTCATCTCATCATTTCACTCTTCTTTTTCTTCCCTATTTAAACACATTCTCCTCTCACTCTCAATCACCAATTCCTTCATCCATCTCATCTTCTTTGTCTCTCCATTTCCTTTCCATTTTCCTTCTCCATTCTCTAGTTGCAAAGTTTGCATTTCAAGCAAGGAGAGGAGGAAGAAGAAGGAGCCGTGAAGATCATATCCTCCATCATCCACCTTGAAGGCTTGCTTCCAAGATTCAAGATCCAACCATCTAGCTCCATCTCCATCTCCACTACGGTGTAATTCATTCTTTGTCCTTGTAATGCTCTTTTGGTTTCCTTGTTTGATTTGTATGAACTTGTTTCTAGTTAACAATAATGTTTAGGGCAAAGTTTAAGCCCAATTTCTATGATTGATAAAGTTTTCGAATTCCATAATTGTGATTCTAAGTTACTTATGTGAGTTTGTTCAATTGAATTTGCTTGATAGAAAACTTTTATATGTTATCTTATTTGGGTCGACACTTATAGGATTTGCATGTAATTGGTGCTAGGTTTAAGAACATGAAATCGACTTTTCGTTTTGTGTAAACTGAATCAAAGTAGTAAAGGTTTTGGACAAAAATCGAATTCAATGAAGAGGATTGCAATTAGGTGAACTTATTCATACTAAGTTGTACACTTGAGTTGATAGCCTTTCTCTATGTCTAATGCATTGAACATGTCATGATTGACTAGCTTTCTAGGGCTTGATTGCATGTTTGATAGGATTAATCTAGGTGCTTTCGCTTAGGTTAATTAGCATTGAAAAGTAAAATATGGGAAATCATTTGCTTTCGAATGTTTCACATGATCAACTCCTCTCTCATGACTTGGAAGAACAATTATAGGGTTTGAATCGAATTTGATTACATGGAATTGGTTTTGATCTTTGTTCCTTGCGTTCCACCCTTGTATATATGTTTT